>NW_010966822.1:1097175-1124050 GCF_000463585.1 Tarenaya hassleriana | reverse complement strand
GAAATTTTGTGGTGTGGGGGGGGGGGGGGGGGTTTCAGGTTCACTTCTTATCCACGTATAAGGAGTGTGGATAGACTGCGATTGAACTTGGACACAGCAACAATGGCTTCGTGCGCCACTAACTACTCCCTCATGCTAACGTACGCCGCCTCTGCCGTTCATTCCCAAGACTTCCTCCCGCCCGCTCTCGTCTCTTTCAACAATATCGCCGTCTCCCTCGATCGCCCGCTTCTTCTCAGACAGCGGAGATCCGCTGCTCAGAGACCTTCCAATGGATCATTCCGCGTTGTTGTCGCCGCGGTGGCTGTCGAGGCTGATGTCGCTACTGACGATTTGGAGGAGAATGAAGCCATCGTGGCTCCGCCCAAGCTAAAGAAAGGAAAAGCCGCTTTGCCTCTCAAGAGAGATAGAGTATGCTTTATATATTCGTTTGCAGCAGGTTATTGGTTTTTAATTTCGCCAGCGTCTTTCTCCCCGTGGGCTTCTTGATTGTGAAGTAGAATTCAGATGTCCTTTCGCCATCTTCTTCCAGGATGTTTTAGTGTTCAAAGAGATGTAATAGGATTAACTGCTTGAGTGGCCTGAACCGAGCTAGACTTTGCTTGGTTGGGAGCAGCTTTTTAGTCTCTCTCCCGATCACTGGGTCAGTTCTCTGGTTTCAATCTTTAATCCTTTTCATTCCGTGCTGAATTTCACAGACAAGGTCTAAGAGATTTTTGGAAATCCAAAAGCTAAGGGAAACCAAAAAGGAATATGACCTGAAGACAGCTATATCTTTGATAAAGCAAACGTCAAACTCAAGATTTGTTGAGTCCGCAGAAGCTCATTTCCGTCTCAACATTGACCCAAAATACAATGATCAACAGCTGCGAGCAACGGTCAGTCTTGGGATTACAGGATATAGCATGAGAATGCCTTATAGCTCCTCATTGATGTATAAACTGTTGCATTGTCTCTCTTTTATAGGTGAATCTGCCTAAGGGAACTGGGCAGACTGTTAAAGTGGCTGTTCTTGCACAAGGTAGTTAGTGCCCAAAATGTTTGTTCAATTGTTAATAATAGCTTTTTGGTTGTGAGCAGTGTTTTCACTTAACTGAATGTTAAGATAATTTGTTTTTAGGAAATGATGATTTGATAAGTTCTGAACCTCAGTCCCTGATTTCTAACAAGAATCCGAACCTGAATTGATCTTCGAAACCGATTTACAACCTGGATCTTGTTTATAGAGAGGATCCCAACACTCTACCCCGTACAATCCTCCCCAAAATTCTGCATAAAACCCTTCTAATCCATCTAACCTCTATTTATAGCTATTGATTGTTGAAACTAGATACTAACTAGCTAACCAACACTAACAACAAAACAATTATCATGATGCTATGGTGTCAGAATACAGATAGAGTTTGGACCCTAACTCCAACCAAAAGGTAGCTTAAGAGTGGAAGGTTACCCTCCCTCTTATAGAGGCCCCAGATCCCTCTTTCGGCCGATGTGGGACTCCATCAATGCCACCCCCTTTAGACAGCGATGACTTTGGCGCTGGCAGTGTCACGGTCGTTCGCGGCTACTCCCATTTTTGGGTTCCTCTCCCGATCAGACCGTTGGCCCACCGGGTCAACGGCATGTCTGCAAGGTTTGGGACAAAGGCCCAAACCGGGCCGCAGAGAGATGGTTTGATACCAACTGATAGAGTTTGGTCCCTAACTCCATCCAAAGGTTAGCTTAAGAGTGGAGGGTTGACCCTCCCTCTTATAGAGGCCCCAGATCCCTCTCTCGGCCGATATGGGACGCCATTAGATACTCATGTCAGTTAGTGACCTTTCCATTCCGCCAATATCTATATACTATTTGCATCTTTTATTGCTGTTGCAGTCCTTCTGCTTCTTTGGCCTAGTGACATAGTTTGCTTTCATATAATCTGGTTAATCTGCTTTTGTTCTTCAGTTGGGAGGCTGTGTTTGAAATGATCTTGTTATTTCTCCTTTTCACTAAATGAATGCAGGCAATCTATATAAAGAATGGTCTAGTGACATAGTTTGCCTTGGGTTTCTGTTGTCAAAAGATGTGCAATTATGGCCTCTTATTCTGGTTTGCACCATTTCCTTGTTGAAATCTAGGTGAGAAGGTCGATGAAGCCAAAAATGCGGGAGCAGATATTGTTGGTGGTGATGATCTGATCGAACAAATAAAAGGAGGGTTCATGGAGTTTGACAAGTTAATTGCATCCCCTGATATGATGGTTAAGGTGTGTTATATCACTTGTGTCCCCTGTTTGTTCTCACTAAGCATCTGAAAAATAATCGGTTTTCATCCTTGCTAAAAACAGAGCAGACTAGATCACTGTACCTTGGTTAGTACCTAACCTTCTTGCCCATCACATTAGGTTGCTGGCCTGGGAAAGATTCTCGGCCCACGAGGACTTATGCCAAATCCCAAGGCTGGTACTGTGACAATCAACATTGCTCAGGTTTGTAATGCATTATAACTTCTATCCTGGAATGTTTCTCATCGTCTGATCTAGTTGTGTACCTTTCTTGTAATCACAGGCTATAGAAGAGTTCAAGAAGGGGAAAGTTGAATACAGAGCAGACAAAACTGGGATTGTTCACATTCCCTTTGGGAAAGTTGATTTCTCAGAGGAGGACCTTCTCATAAACTTCCTCGCAGCTGTAGTAAGCTATCGTTGCCTACACCATTTTTTGGGCCTTATTCTCTACCGTCTGTTATGTGTTTCATCGGGTGATGCTTGCATCAATCAACAGATGAAAATGAAAAGAAAAACTTGTGATAAATGCAGAAATCTGTGGAGACAAACAAGCCAAAGGGAGCAAAAGGAGTGTACTGGAAAAGCGCCCACATTTGCTCATCCATGGGACCTTCCATCAAGTTAAATATAAGGGAGATGATAGATTACAAGCCCCCTGCTAACGCCTGATTGAACAACTAACCTCATGTAAAGGCCTGGCAACTTATTATCTTGAGAGGGTAAGAAAAAGGAGATTTTCATTTGGTGGTTTTGCTTCCGTATATGTGGGATTGTTTTGCAACCGCCTACTTAGTTGCCAGGGGGAAGTTCTTTGTATGGCAATTACATCTTCTTTGGTGCCACTTTTATGCACAACACTCTTTAGGCCTCCTCGCATATTGTCCCACATTCAGATTTGTTTTTTCTAATGCACTGTTGATAACAGAGTAAAGAGTATCACTTACTGAGCTATAAGGGGAAAAAAAGAAGATGACATTGATAGCATCATCATGAGATGTTCTGGCTGTACAGACTTTTTTTTTTGTTGCATTTCAATCTATATTGATTAAGTAAAATGAATATCAGAGTTTAATACAACACGGCAAAACGCCGAATCAAAAGAAATGGATTCCACAGCAAATTCCTAATAGATAGGCGTAAACTCGATTAAACTACCCAGGCAAGGTCAGAAAGTGTCAATCTGATAGAGAGTTTGGTTCGCTTGTCCCGGTCTGTCCTCTGGGTATGACATCAATATATTCCGCATGAGCCGATCAATATAGATGCGAAGACCAGTCTCAGAACCACAGATTCCCTTGAAGATCCGCGAGTTACGTTCCTTCCAAATAGCATGCACCACAATCTGAATTATCAATTTCGCAATCCCATTCCGATCACGACTTAGAGTATTAACCGAGCTCAAAACCCATGTAGCACAACCGGTAAGGTTGTTCGGAGGAGATGGCCAGAGCTTATCAGCAACATGAGCCCATAAGGGGTAACTCACTTGACATCTAGAAAAGAGGTGCTCATGCGATTCAATCTCTCAACAACAAAAGACAGTGGGAGAAACCGCGAGGGTGGAGTCGAGAAAATCCTTGCAGCAGAGAGCGAATCTGCAGGCTCCACATTAAGTAGTTTGTTGCCGAGAGTTTTGTGACGTTTGTCACATTAATGTTGATGAGAGGGGAGTCGGGATCAGCCGGGTTGTGTGGCAGAACCGTGTCTGTGGCAGGTGCCGGGGGAGGGATCGGCGGTTGTGATGCGTCAGAACTGGTGGCATCGGTCGACATTGCCGTTTTGTATGGCTAGGGTTTGAAAAAAAAAAAAGGATCAGATGTGGTGAGACAAAGGCTCTGATACCATAAACAACTTTTGTTTCACTTATTATTCTCGGTAATGTTTACAAGGAATATATACACTTTCAATACAGTTTGAATGAGCTAGAAACAATGCAATTCATGAGCACATAATAAGGGATTTGATAGTGTTAAATATTTGACGGTATCTTGAAGATATCCTTCCTTTAAATAATAAGCCCCAACGATGTAAGCGGTCTTTTTTAGGTAGACGTTTAAGAAAAGCAAGCCGAAGAGTGAATCCATAACGAGGGATTCCTTGTTTGGCCCAAACCAATGGGGGCCATGACACATGAATAGAAGTCGTACGTAATTGGCTCCAAGGTTTTTAGGCCGAGAACTCAGGCTTATGGAGGGTGCTAGAATGTTTCCACTCATACCTATCCTCACCGTCTTCGACAGATGGGAGTCGAAGGTTTGAAAGGTTGACATGGAGGTTATGGATACGATCAGACCGAGCAGGTGGTAGCTGCCGACCATGAGACGAGCATGCATCCTTTACCCTCGCATGTCGTGGAAGCCTGAGGGTCTTGGGTCCATCCTCACCAATGTAGTCCAAGAGAGGGCCAAAGTCAGTCCAACTATCGAACCAAAAGGATGCTGTCTGACCATTCCCTACCGAGCAACGGATAAACTGCCCAGCAAGATCTCTAAGGCCAATGATTTTCCGAAGATTCCAAGAGAGATTCGGCGAGAGAGAGATATCCCAAAAACCTTTGCGTTTTAAGATACAACTCTTTATCCATGCGACCCGGACCCGCAACAACGCGGACTTTTGAAAAAGTAACCAAACTAGCTTAAGACGAAAAACCATATTTTTCTTTTTCTTTTTGTCCAATTCCCCTAGTGGCTTTTATTTATGTTACCGTCAAAAATGATGTTCACATTTTTTTTCCTGGTAAAAAATGATATTCACTTTCACTGTAAATCTTGGAAATTCTACGTGGTTCTTATTAAGCTGTGCACAATAACAGCGTTACAAAATCTGATTTCGGTAGGACATGTATTTATGTTACTAACTAGTAAGACTATTACGTGGCGCATATACGTGTGTATGGATGTATTTAAATAAAAGATTTGCCCATCTCTGGGCTACCCGGTGGAGGTGACGGGCATGGCAGTGTTACGCCCTACATCGCAATCAGTGCACGTGTCATGAGGTGTGTGGCAGATTCTTGAGACGGGGGTGAACACGTGGGAGTGCGGTGAGTTGAGGGATTGTTGTTTGACCAGAAGGAGACTGGTGCGGTGGACTTATCGAAAGAGGGACGGGGATCTATTGATACCTGATGGGCCAATCAGCCTACTGACGAGCCCGTCCCACCTACAAACGATAGGGCTCTGTTACTCTGAAGGTTGAAGTAAAAAAGGTTATAAAAATTCCGGTTATCTATTGGAAGGGGAATCTCAGTTTCGGATTCCATACACACACACAAATAAAAAAAAACATGTACAACACTGTCACACAACCGAGAGGGAGGATGGCTCCTTCGTTCTCTTTCATGTCGGAAGGAGTGCAGAAGGCTTGTTTAGCCCTTTTTGTTGTTGTGCGGTATTTACAAGCACTTGGAGTTCCAACGCAGATTCCTAACCCTGAAAACAGAACAAGAACAAGAGGATCAGAATACTCCTAACTACAAGATTCGTTGTTCACAAAAGTGATTAGAGGACAAGAATGATATCACGGTGGATCAAGCAAAGTCACCCAACCTGACCTTCTAATACTCCATATCCCATTTCCCACGCAACATTCAAGTTGTATAGCATAAACTATCATCATCCAGCAATCCCCATTGCCTTGAGATCCTATACAAGCCCAATCCCACAT
This sequence comes from Tarenaya hassleriana, assembly GCF_000463585.1. Lineage (NCBI taxonomy): Eukaryota > Viridiplantae > Streptophyta > Magnoliopsida > Brassicales > Cleomaceae > Tarenaya > Tarenaya hassleriana. The sequence continues at coordinate 1,118,118 of NW_010966822.1, read as the reverse complement.
GCATCAGATCCCACCAGACCCTTTCAAGAATCTTCTTTACCAAGTCAAACAAACAGATGACCCACACTAAATCAATTATATGTGCGAGCTCCAACTTCTCAAAAGGAACGGATCATCTCACATTTTCGGCGGCCTTACCTAATTAAGAGCTCGGATTCAATCCTGGAGAATGATTGAATCTGCCATCTCCATCAGCGGTTGCAAGGAATCCGGCGAGAACTTCCTCGCAAAGAAAAAATCGAAACTCGAATTGGATCTCCGCAACGTCTGAATCAGCTGCGGCGACACCTCGGCGGCGGCGTAAGTGTGTGGGTGCCCGCCGACACTGTCAGTCCAGTTGACACGAGTCAAGGTGTAGTGGCTACAACCCTTGGGATCCTCCATCGACAGTAATGTCGGGAAGTAGTGCTCTTCTGGGTAGCAAGAGTTCTTGTTCAGGCATGGCAGTCTGAATTTCCTCCACAGTTTTCGCTCTTTGATCACGAGCAGAGCATGCCGTTTCGTCATCACGAAAAACTGCGACCCTACACGGAAGTCTTCGTATCTGACCTCCGGTAGCATCACATCCTTGCCGCGTGCGTCGTATCGGTCCCGAAGAAAGGGCTCATCGGAGAGGATCTCGACGAAGCTCCGGTGGTTTCGCTGGCGGAAGAGGTGATGGTGCATGTAAGGCAAGGAATGGAGGGGGACGCAGTGCTGAGAGACGAGCGCAAAGTAAAGGTTGTTCGGATCGTCGAGTATGGCGCGCGCTAACAGACGCCGCGCGGCGGAGATGAGCGACGGTGAGGCGCGCGCGGTCTTCTTGGCCGGGACAAACTGCGCGTTGATCTTCGAATCATACGGCGTGGGGGAAACTGAGGAGGAAGGATCGGCGTGGACATAGACGTTGTAGAGATGGTGATGGCCGCGGAAGAACTTCTCCCAGAGAGGGAAAAAGGTGAGGTGGGAGTTGGTGAGGAATAGAAAGGCGATCTTAGGGGGAGGACGAGAAACAGAGATGAGGCGGCGATTCCCGGCGGAGGCGGCGCGACGGAAGAGGTGGAGGTCGTCGAGCTCATCGACGGGGGAAATGATGAGATCTTGAGGGGAGATGAAGAAAAGGAAGAAGATGAGACAGAAGGAGAGGAAGAGAGCGAGGGAACACACAACCGGAGATGAAGAAGTGAACATCTCAGATTCCCCACGGAGACAGAGGAAGACGGTGAGGATTGAGATCCAAAAAACAAAACCGAGGAAGAAGGGGAAAGACGATCGATGACGTCAGCGATATTTTAAATAGATATTCAATGAGTGCCACTCCCCCTCTCTCTCTATGATTTTTACATAAATAAAATAGAAAAAGGAGGAAGCGTGTTCGTTTCGGGAACCTATATTTGTTCTCGATTTAATAACAAATCGGTCTCAATTTTCTAATAATGGGTTCATTGACCTTTTTTTATTATTATTATAATGAAATCACCTTGATGTAGATTATTGTTGATGGCATCGCGTTGGAGCACAAATAGAAAGATTTTCAGGAGATAAAATAGAAAAACCGAACCCACTAAGGGGAGTTTGAGTGAGTGGATATGATTTAGTATATAACCTTATCCACAGCAGAGGCGGAGGGATACTTGGAGACGCGGTCTAATAATGACGACAGATATTTTACGGTTCCACCGATCGAGCTGAACAATGGAAGTGATCTTCTGCTGCACTAGTAGCCACTTGCCGTGGGCGGCAAGGAAGCGGGGAGAGGGGAGAGGACAGGTGCCGAGGAGAGCTCTGAAGCTGGTGACGATATCGTGTGGGGGGAGACCTCTGAACAAGAAGGAGAGGGCAAAGAGGGCGTCAATGAGGGGGATGAGAAGAGGGGTGATACTGGGAGAGAAGAAGGGAGGCGTGAAGGACTTGGTGCTCATGAGCCTCTCTTTCGCGGTCTACGTCTACATTTCCCAGCAGATTGTCCGCGCTTACTTTGCCTGGCTCCACTCCTTCCCCAATCCTTCTTGGTAGCCTCTCCCTCTTCCTATCATTGTATATTGTAAGAAACAACCTTTGTATCAATACACGCTTGGAGTTTCTGTTTTGGTGTATAGAAGAATGACAGCCGACTATTTAATTTGATGCATCTGCTCTGCACTTTGGCACCTTCACAAGATATCTGTCTAATAGCCGGTAAACCACGCAGAAACAAAACTGATCGGCTCAGACCTCATGTGGAATCCAACACAACCTCGACTAATGGGTTTTGTCATTTTCTAACTGAACTGGTTCATCAGTGGTTTTAGCAATCCAAAAAAGATCTGAACATTGGTTTTAGCTTCTCCAGCTTCCACGTTTCAAAAGTTTTCTCCATGCACACCGATTTATCACAACAATTTCCCAACGCACAAATTGAGTGTTTTTTTGGGCAATTTGAACCATATTTGTAATTTGAATACATACACGAGAGTGTGTGTGCATAAAAAAAAAACGAACAAGCCACTCGCTGAGGATAAGTAGTAGTTGGTGGTAACGCTGCTAACGGGAGAAGCAACGGCGTTCACTCCACATCTAACGGAGCGGTGACGTGGCTTTGTATTTGCCATCAGTAGTCACTGAGATAGGAGATAAAACCCCTCCACCACCACCACCACCACCACTCTCAGAGAGATCGAACAGCTATGGCGGATAACGGCGGGGGGGGGGGGGCGGTGAATCCGAAGCCCTCCAAGGGTTTCTCCTCTAGGCTCATCGACCTTCTCGAGACTCTCTTCGTCAAGTTTATGCACGATGCTTCTCAGCCTCTTCACTACCTTTCCGGTAACTTCGCTCCTGTCCGAGAAGAAACTCCTCCCGTCAAAGATCTCCCTGTCACTGGTCATCTTCCCGTAAGATGTTCTTATCCGATAACTATATTTTTCCGGTTGGAATTAGAACTTAGAAGAAGCAACTTGATTGTATACCCTGTGGCCTGTCGTGTGGCTTCGTGTAATGTTTATGCCATCTTACGCACGTATATGGCGAAAGAGCACTCGCCCAGTTCCAGGATCCGGGTTCGGTTTAAAATCTCATGAGGTTGATGCTACTGCCTGAACGACAACGGCCTTAGTGGCATTTTCACCTGCAAATTGCTGATAGGCAACAACCTTTAACCCAAAAAAAAAAAAATTCGGATATCCATAAATTTTGTAGACCATGATTATATGATTCCTATCGTGTTTGGATTTCAGGAATGCTTGAATGGTGAATTCGTGAGGGTTGGTCCAAATCCTAAGTTTGATCCTGTGGCTGGATACCATTGGGGCGGTGAATCCGAAGCCCTCCAAGGGTTTCTCCTCTAGGCTCATCGACCTTCTCGAGACTCTCTTCGTCAAGTTTATGCACGATGCTTCTCAGCCTCTTCACTACCTTTCCGGTAACTTCGCTCCTGTCCGAGAAGAAACTCCTCCCGTCAAAGATCTCCCTGTCACTGGTCATCTTCCCGTAAGATGTTCTTATCCGATAACTATATTTTTCCGGTTGGAATTAGAACTTAGAAGAAGCAACTTGATTGTATACCCTGTGGCCTGTCGTGTGGCTTCGTGTAATGTTTATGCCATCTTACGCACGTATATGGCGAAAGAGCACTCGCCCAGTTCCAGGATCCGGGTTCGGTTTAAAATCTCATGAGGTTGATGCTACTGCCTGAACGACAACGGCCTTAGTGGCATTTTCACCTGCAAATTGCTGATAGGCAACAACCTTTAACCCAAAAAAAAAAAAATTCGGATATCCATAAATTTTGTAGACCATGATTATATGATTCCTATCGTGTTTGGATTTCAGGAATGCTTGAATGGTGAATTCGTGAGGGTTGGTCCAAATCCTAAGTTTGATCCTGTGGCTGGATACCATTGGCATGCCCCCTTCTTACTCTCATTTACAGTATACTAGATTCTAGAGCTAGTTTTACTGGCTCTAACGAATGAGAAACCACGGTGGAATTTTACTTGCTTGCTTCCTTGCTCTCTTTTCAGGTTTGATGGAGATGGGTGAGTGGATTGTTTCATTAACATCAGAATTGTCCAGTCTGCCTAGATATCAGAAAGGAATAACAGAGTTGCTTCTTACATATCGGTGTCTGGGAAGATTATTATGCATTTCTCTGTTCCATTGTTTTAACAGGCATTATTTCATTAGCAAATTTCATACCTCTTCAAAACTGCAGAATGATTCATGGTGTCCGCATCAAAGACGGAAAAGCAACCTATGTCTCACGATATGTAAAGACATCACGTCTTAAGCAGGAACAATTTTTTGGAGGTGCTAAGTTCATGAAGGTATGCCAGTAATCTGGATTTGTTTTCCGTTCATTAAGTTGTCTGCTCGAAGCTCGTCTTCATCTCACTTTGGCTGTGGAATTTTCTGAATATCGTTACTCTGTTTGTGAGAGTTTTGCAGATTGGGGACGTTAAAGGATTGTTTGGTTTGCTTATGGTTAACATGCAACAGCTGAGGACAAAATTGAAAATCCTGGATGATTCCTATGGAATTGGAACTGGTGGATATCTCTAGATAGAGGTGGTTTTTCCTTGATATTCTCTTCAAATATCCTAAAACCTCAGACTCTTTTTCCATGTTCCAGCTAATACAGCCCTCATATATCACCATGGGAAACTATTAGCTCTGCAGGAGGCAGATAAGCCCTGTAAGCCTGTGATTTCTCTTTGTTTTTCTTGACATAAGTTTGTCTCATATATATTCCTTCGATATTATGAACATGACTGGAGACCTTTATATGTATATGAAGTTTTGATGTGTATACTTGGGAAGTATGATGACGAGATATTGCGCTTTGCAGATGTCGTCAAAGTTTTAGAAGATGGAGACCTGCAAACTGTGGGCATGATGGATTATGACAAGAGGTTGACCCACTCCTTTACGGCTCACCCAAAAGTTGATCCAGTTACGGGTAAGGACCCAATTTTTCCATGAGTAGCAAATTGCCGTTTTTGCTGACACGGATGCAACGTCTGTGCAGGTGAAATGTTTACGTTCGGCTATTCTCACAAGGCACCCTATATCACGTATAGAGTGATCTCCAAGGATGGTGTTATGCATAACCCAGTCCCGATTACAATACCAGAGCCCATCATGATGCATGATTTTGCTATTACTGAGAATTATGCGATCTTCATGGATCTTCCAATGCACTTCAGGCCAAAGGTATGCACCTGAGTACGAAAGGGTAACCAAGAAAGTTCATCCCGTGATTATTTACTTTTTGTTATTTTGTAAGTTTTCTTTATACTTTTGTGCTTTTGTTGAAAATTGTCTCCCATGAACTTGTGTGCTTTGTTGAAAATGATGTCTAGGAAATGGTGAAAGAGAAGAAGATGATTTACTCATTTGATCTGACAAAAAAAGCACGTTTTGGTGTTCTTCCGCGTTATGCCAAGGATGAACTCATGATCAGATGGTTCGAGCTTCCGAACTGCTTTATATTCCACAACGGTGTGTGCTTCCATTCTCAATTATTGTCCAGTCATCAATATCTGTCTACACTCTGACTCACCTAATATAACTTCTGTTGTGGCTTCCAACATCTAGCTAATGCTTGGGAAGATGAGGATGAAGTCGTCTTGATCACTTGTCGCCTTGAAAATCCAGATCTCGATATGGTCAGTGGGAATGTCAAAGAAAAACTCGAAAATTTTGGCAACGAACTGTAAGAATCTGTGATCAGTTTATCTGCCCCTAGAACAGACTTCTCCGACATATTCTCCGTCTGATGCGCTCTCAACTGTTGGTGCTCACAGGTATGAGATGAGATTCAACATGGCAACAGGTGCAGCTTCACAGAGAAAACTATCAGCATCCGCTGTTGATTTCCCTAGAATCAACGAGTGGTACACGGGGAGGTAGGTGTTGATCCTTTTGTAAATATGTCTCCACACTGCTACGTTGTTGCCTTTTGTCATCAGAAGAACCTGGTGGATGAGAGAGAGACCTTGGCATTCAAAGAATATCCACTGTTATTTTGGTGTGTTTAGGAAACAGAGATATGTATATGGAACTATTCTGGACAGCATTGCCAAGGTTACTGGGATTATCAAGTTTGATCTGCATGCCGAACCTGAGCCAGGCAAAACAGAACTTGAAGTAGGAGGCAATATCATAGGAATATATGACCTTGGACCGGGCAGATATGGTTCAGAGGCTATATATGTCCCACAAGAGACTGGCTGTACAGCCGAGGAGGATGGAGGCTATCTGATTTTCTTTGTCCATGACGAACGTACAGGGTAATTCATTTGCGCAGTCATTTACATGATGCTTTGACATATCTGCATGAATCAGAGTGACAGAACGAGCGTGTCTGAAAATTGCAGGAAATCATATGTGAATGTAATAGATGCGAAAACAATGTCTGCGGATCCTGTGGCAGTGGTGGAACTGCCGCATAGGGTTCCATATGGGTTCCATGCTTTCTTTGTTACGGAGGTAAGATTCTGGATCGCTTTTTGCAAACATGCGAGGAAAGTGTGAGAAGATACCCGTCTCTAACAAAAGGGGTTTGCGTGAACAGGAACAACTCCAAGAACAAGCTGCTGGCTCTTATGCTTCGTAGCTGAACAAAATACCAAGTCTCCGAGAGTCATGCATCTGTTGTCCGTATCCCCGTTCTAAACCAAACACAGCTCTGCCACATACATCGTTTGTGTTGCCGCTTATAAACGAACAAGGTTGATACCTTCTACTGTATTGCTTCTTTCTTCTTTTTGCCTATATATGGCAGTGCATATGTTAGATGATATTGCGTACAGAGGCTATTAAGATCTCAAACTAAAATTCGAATTCAGAATGAGAAAAACTAAAACCTATGGCAGCGAGGCAACAATTGAGAGTCGAATCCTGCATTTCCAAGATGAAGCAGAATAACTCCAGCAATTTCCAAAGCTTGTCGCCTTTCTTCTCAGCGTCTGTTTCACCTTCATTGCCCCGTCTCTAACTTAACAGTGGCCGGACATACACTCCTATGATCATGCTTCACTTTCCTCTCTGATCTTTCACGCTCTTCTATTCTTTTATGGAAAAAGGGTGCTGTCAACTTGAGATCAAGTAAGTGATACCCCACATGTGAAAAAATATCCCACCAGACACCGCAGGTTATGACAATAGCGGGAAGCCCTCGTAGATATCCAGAATTCCCATATTTAGAAAACACAGACATACGGTTTTTGCTTTGAACGCCTACCTCTCTCACAAGCCATGATTTTTTACAAAGGGTTTGTTTGTATCCTCCAGCTTCATAATAGGAAGATTCCACCTGCACCACTTCACACAAAATCACCAGTACTACAATAAAGACACAGATCCTAGCTGAGTTTGACAGTTAAAAGAGCAAAAAACTGTATACCAAAGTTCCCTGTATTGAGGTACACCTCTGATAAGCCGAGGAATGATAAATATGGATACAGATGAAGAAATCAAATTCAATGGTCTTACGGTGAAAACAAAGGACATCTGATATGAAATCGTATGGTAAATTGCGTGTTATCAGTGAGAAAGGGCCTCAAAGCTTGCTATAATCCATCCTTTTCACCACAACGTTTGTTCCCACAGAAGAACTGCAGTGACATTGACAGACTCAAAACTCCCTCCCATATGATTAAAAGGCATCCCAGACAGCAGATATTACCTTTTCCCAAATTACTTCCTTTTCCTTTCTCCATCTCAAACCAGTCTATTATCAAAAGATCTGAAACTTCAAGGAAAAATTAGTACCGGATATTAAACAACTAAGAAAGGATATCCACATTTGATGTATTATATCCATCCATCAAAGTTCCTTGGCCGGTCTTGTATTATAAAGTATCTTCAACAAGTTAAGGAGGTGAACATGCATGCATCCACAAATACGAAATTCAGGAGACCTCCTTAAGGCCTAGTAACTAGTCTAAAGCTGACATGACAGTGAAGATACACTTCCTATACTTTTTCTATTCTCCTATCAGCACAAAGAGTGGTTAATAATTTATGGGACAGGTTCCAAAACTAGTCTCATAATTGTAGATCTCTGAAAATGAAATTTTTCCAATGGCAGCAGCATCCTCTTCCACTTGCCAAAACTTCTGCCGCACCGCAATCATCAATGGTACCAAGGACCATCTCAAGGTTTAATATAGGAGACGCAACACCAGTAGATCAATGATACTCCTTAAAAAACTTGTCTACAGTATGGCTCAACCAGCCTCTGAACGAACCCGAAACTGAAAAGGAAACTCGCAACACATCATTTTACATATTAGAAGATACAAAGGAACAAAAGCCACTACTATTCATAAGCAAAGTTCTATGTTGACATGGGCAAAACACGAAATAGTATCCAACAAGAAATTTGATGGAGCATCAAAGCATGTATACCAAGGCTCAGAATACCATGGATTGATCAAATTTGATTCAAGGGATACATCAGGAAAATATATAGGCAACACAAACTGTAAGCGGATTCAAATTGGCATTCCCTATATCCTTCCCCTAGTGTGTCGCCGGCAACCTATAGAAACGAACTGTCAAGAAATCAAGAGAATTTCAAAAGCACACGAACTACAGGATTTTCCTTGGGAGCCACAGCTGGAGAAGATATGGTGAAACTAGAGCAGCCAATCATTGCATCACAAGAGCTGCTTCGGGCTAAGGAAATTATCTTATGGAAAAGGAAACAAATGTAAAATGTGAGGCTGACAGTAGCCTCCTTCCTTCCTCACAGGAGAAGACTGTTCATCAGCCACTTTGATTTGGGACACAGTGACTTGGACAAATACAAATGCTACATATTTGTTCAATTCCGAAACTTGTCCCAATGTATTTAACCAGAAACGCCGAATCGGGCGAGGGGAAAAAAGGGAAAAAAAGCGAACAAGAATCACAGGCAGAAAGACGCAGGCGGGTTGTGGGAGGAGTAGAATATACCATAGTCATTCAGAAACTTGTTATGTAGACCAGGAATATAAAGCTTCGTAGTGCCTGGAAAAGAAGAATACAAGACCAGATTGCGAGCGGAAGAGAGAGAACGACAGAAGAAGTTGATGGAGAAAAAACGAAGGAAACGTAGATGTCGGATCTGAGACACGCCGAAGAAGCCATGGCCATGGCAGCGTAGCGATGATAATATATGTATAGGAGCACGTCTGGAGAGAATCGCACAAAACGGTTGGGCCATATGCAGGCGGCCCAATTACGCAAGTAAAAAAAAACAATTTGATTCAGTACTAGGACAACTTGAGACAGACTTGGGCCTTGAATGGAATGGAAGTGGCTTTGGGTTTTTAAAATCCAAATACTAAATTTGAATGGGAAGAGAGTTTTTAGATTTTGAAAATTGAAAAAACTGATAATCAATTTTTTTAATTTGTTTTTTTCTAAAAGTACATCATTCTATTTTATGAAAAAAAAATCAACTAAAAATCCAAAACCATATCTTTTTAGATTTACATATTTATAAAATCCAAAAATTAAAAACCAAATACTAAAACCAATAACCCAAAATAAAAACCACTCTCATTCAAAATCTTACAATTAAATTTTTATAAAAGTAGGTTTTTAAAAAAACTTAAAAAACCATTTCATCACAAAATCAACTAAAAACTAAAAAACTTTCTTTTTTTGAATTTACAAAAACCAAAAACCAAAATCCAAAAACCAAAAACCAAAAATAAAAACCACTACCATCCAAAATCTTGTATGTAAATATGTTGTCCTTTGTCGGTGGACTACTTATCTTTAATTAATACATAGGAAAAAATATATAAAAATTTTCAAACTTATAATTTGGTTTTTTGCATGAAATAATAATTGTCAAACTTGAAAAAATTGATTCAATAATTACTAAACTTGTTTAAAAGTATTAGATAAAATTTTCACCTTTGTTAACTGATAAAGAATACTACGTGATTTGTAATGTTTGACGACACATCAATTTTTTTAGGGGTGGGCGTTTCGGGAAACGGTTCGGGTTCGGAACAGAAATTGATCGGTTCGGTTCGGTTCGGTTCGGTTCGGTTTCGGTATCGGTTCGGTTTGGTTTTGGGTTTTATTAAAAAAAGGATATATTTCTTTTAAAAATATTCGGTTTTTTAGGACTTTTAAAGTTCGGTTCGGTTCTGGAAAAATTCAGTTATCTAAAAACGGTACCGTTCGGGAATTAAGAACGATTTCGGGTTGGAAAAAATAACGTTTTTTCGGTTCGGTTCGGTCCGGTTCCGAAGAACCGAACTGAAACGTCCAGCCCTAAATTTTTTTGCCACGCATGCAGAAGTGGATTTTACTGAGTCCCATCTCATTGTTGCTTTCGTGCCCTGTAAGCCATATTTTTTCTTTCTGGAGGAGCACAAGCTTTGCTTCTCCATCTTTTGATCCATGTTCATTTTCATGGGCAAAGCCTAGTCCGCCCGGATCGGAATGAGACTCAAAACGGGTCTGTCTCGTTAATGGCCAGTCCGAATGGACCAAGGTCCAGTATGTACGGTCCGACGTTTCGGAAACTTTTCCTTTTTTCATTCCGTTAGGGTTTTGGAAGTATTTTTAAGACAAAAAGATGCTGCCCAAACCATAGAACACACCCAAAAACTCATGACACATCCTAGAGAGCAAGAGATGTTTTTCCTTGTGATCTATCTCACGGGATTGGATCCTGAATTTTTGAAACCATGATTCTCTTCACAGATACTAGCAGACAGTTCTAAAACGTTTGAAATCCTTCCTAACATATCAGTTCCAAAATGTTTGAAATCCTTCTACCAGATCACTTTCGTAGTTGTAATCGCTGTCAAATGACTTTGAATTCCCATTGCGTTCTTAAAACATACGTATTCCGGGAATTTTGCCCAAATCCCACATCCTCACACAAGCAATTTCCCTATAAGACGATGTGGAGTTTCCAGATGGGCTTCGGCTTGAGGAGGCCCAATCGCTTCCTCTCTGTTTTTGGGTAGGTTATGTCAAGTTTGGGATGTCCTACTTCCTCCTCAGCAGCGGCAAATGGCAATGAAGGCATGGGACGCGACCCCCTCCACCCTGGAATCGGTGTTGCAACGTTTGAGATCTGAGGCAGTGAACCGCAAGATCAGTCTGATTCTCTTCTTGGCCGACAAGGATCCCTCTACCGATCTCAGCTGGTGTCCTGGTCCGTTTTTTTCCCTTCCTTTTTCGCCTTTGGATGTCTGATTCACCATGGTCAATGTTTTATCATTATCAGACTGCGTGAGAGCTGAGCCTGTGATTTACAAGATGCTGGAGGAGTGGCCTGAGGAGGTGAGCCTTATTCGGGCTTACGCCGGCGACCGAGCTACCTGGAGGAACCCGGCGCACCCTTGGAGACTCGACCCTCGGTTCAAGCTCACCGGAGTGCCCACCCTTCTCCGCTGGGAGGGGGACCGTTTCATCGGCCGTCTTGAGGATCACGAAGCCCACCTTCCTCACAAGATCCACGCCCTTCTTGCTTCCGGTTAAATTCCGTTTGTTCCTGTTTTATGCCCCGAAATAAGACTCTCGCCAGGTTCATAATAAAATCATGGAAATTTATCATTATCGCCTGTAGCTGACATTTGTGGATCATGCTTTGTCAGCAGCATAATTGCATTATATATTATATTAATACAACTTAATGTTAGTGCATATGCAATATATTGATATCAACTATTATAAGGTAAATAGGTGATAATTATATTATATTAGCCCCTCATACAGTGTTTCAACTGCAGATTATAGACAAAGAACTCCTTGAATGCACAAACTCAGAGTTAGGTTCTAACCCTGGTGGAACATGGCAGTGTCCTAATGCCACTAATGATTGAAATGTACTCTAATTGTGGTTCAGTGGATGATGCGTTACGCATTTTTTAGAAAATGCCAGAGAATAATTCGGAGACTTGGTACACCATGACAAGGTGTTTGGCTAAGAATGGTAGGTGAAGATGGCATTGATATGTTTCGTTTCAAACACGAAGGAAACAAACCCGGCCATCACCTATGAAGCCAAATGTTGACGTGTGGGAAACATTGATGAATCTTTCTCGGGTTCATGGGGATTTAGAGCTTGAAGATCAATGTGCTGAGAATGTCCCTCATCTTATATGGAGATGGAGATACTGCAAAGGCTCTATGGCCTATTGAAGAGTTTAAAGGCGCAAATAGTGGAAATGGGGTATGTCCCTGATCTTATACGTGTTTTGCAGGACGCTGACCCAGAAACTGAGGAGGAGACCCTTCAAGCCCACAGTGAGAGACTATCTTTTGATCCCGGTCTTCTGACCTCTCCTGCCCATTCTACTATGTTTTGATTGCGGGCAGAGAGTTCGTTGTGCGAGATGCGAAGATATTCCACCATCTTAAAGATGGGGATTGCTCTTGTAGAGACTATTGGTGATCTAGTGACTGAGAACCCTGTGATAGGCGCGAATCTACTGAATGGCTCCGTAGTTAAAGATGGGGACTGTCAGCAGGCTATTTGCATTTGTATGACAAAAGCCATATCAATACATATATAAGTTTGCATTTGCACCTCTAAAATACGTTTATGCTGTAGAACAAAGCACTCAACCATCAGATATTTTATCTACTCGTTTCGAGTAGCCTCTCGCTATGCCTTGTTCACACGAATCCTTTGCCCGTCCAACAACTACAGCGACAGTAGAACAATAAAAGAATCAGCCGCGGGCATCAGGAAAGAAACGCAAGGAAAAGATGAAGCTACTTACAGAATTGTTGAAAGCCAAGATGGCAGCTTCTGCATCCTCTTCCGACGAGAATGCCACAAAGCCGAACCCGCTGGATTTTGAAGTTCCAGGCACCCTTGACACCTTGGCGCCGACCACTCTCCCTTTGTCCGAAAAGAAATTCTTGAGCGTGTCTGTCGTCACAGTCCTGGCAAGGTTTCCTACGTAGACCTTGTAGGGACTATCCAGGAGAGCAGAATCTTCAGCCTGAAGTAGAGATAGATCCACTGATGACATGGGTTTCTCCGTGATGTTAACCTTGATCTCACGCTCTCCTATTTGCTACAACAGCCAACATGACAAGTTATATAAGAGTAAAACCCAGTAAATGTCTCATCTTACATAAGAGTAAAACAAAGGATTATCCGGTTGAACTCACAGTGCCATTCAATTTCTCGATCACAGCGTTAGCATCCTCCACAGATTTCATTGTAGCGAATCCAAATCGACGGCTTCGTCCAGAATACTTGTCATACATCACCTGATGACATAAAAAAAACCCCGCACAAGGGCATTCTGGTGAGGATGCACCAGCTAACACACTAAAGATGGAACCAATAAACACGTCAGGGAAAGGAGAAGCACCTGGACTTTTTCAACAGTACCGTGCTCCGCAACAATCCTGTTGAGATCATCGTTGTCCATCGTCCTGGGGATGTTGCCGATGTAGAGTCGACGAGCGGCTTCCGAAGTAGGATCCACGGGAGGCTGCGTCGACATCTCATCCGCCTCCGCGACTGCAGCTGAAATTAGTGGAGAGCCCCTGCGAAACGCCATTTTATAGGCAGAAAAAGGAAACGGTTTCGTCCATGGCCGAATGGAAGAAATGGATTTGGCCTGGAATGTGAAGAATCTAGGCTTAATTGACACAGCTGTTAGGGGAGCTGCCATTGCTGAGGGCATCCTGAGTTATCGGTTCAATGGCGATGGGGGTTCTGTTTTCACTTTTCAGCGGCTTCGACACATTATCCGTTAGGATGCGGGTCTTTGGGCCTAACATGGGCCGCATTTGAGCCGATGTTATCCTCCCGGATATACATCCGTTAGACTGCAGCTCTGCATAATGGGACGTTGAATTGTTCTTAAAGCTCAATAACCCAAAAGAAGAAGGGGTAAAAAAAAAACCCAGTTCGTGGCGGGTAAAGATAAACAGATGACAATATTTTAGTCCTGCAGACCCCTGACTATATTGTGCAAATTTTGATTTCCCATTTTCAGAAGATTAGACATGTTTTCTCCGATGATTGGCTTATCTCTCGTCCTTTTTTTTTTTTAATGAAACTAGACGGTCTAAAAATACATGAAGTTTTAAGTAATTTTGTTAGTGGGCAAAACCATAAAAATTCCTGAATTTGTAATATGGTGGAAAATAAATTCCTAAACATTTTGATTAACAAATTTATTCCCAAACTTACAAAATGTATCATTGTAATTCCCAAACTTGTTAATTGGTATCATTATAATTCATAAACTTGTTAATTAGTGTTAGAAGAAATATCGATGATGTTCATTCAAAAAAAAGTTTGAGAATTATAATAACACATTTTACAAATTTGGGAATTATAATAACTCCTTTTGCAAGTTCGGGAATAAATTTGTTAAGCGAAAAGTTTGAGAATTTATTTTCCATCGTTTTACAAGTTTAGAAATTTTTATGGGTTTTATTCAAATAACTAATTTTTTAAATATAGTTTATTTTGTTTTTAAATTTATAATTTAAAAGGAAAATAACATAGAAATACCTGAATTTTTACAAAAATCTCATATAAATACATGAACTATAAAACTTCCATATAAATACCTGAACTTTTAAAAATCCTATATAAATACCTAGACTTTAAAAAAAATCCAAATAAATAAAATTTTCATATATTTTTCAAATAAAAATAGGTGATATTATTAACGTATTTTGAATTTATTTGGAAGTTTTTCAGAAGTCTAGGTATTTATATAGGATTTTAGAAAAGTTCAGGTATTTATATGCAAATTTTATAGTTCAGGTATTTATATGAGATTTTTGTAAAATTTCAGGTATTTATATGCGATTTTTCCTAATTTAAATTCTTAAATCAATATAAAAAAATCTTTTCTCGAAATATCAATGGTAAGGGTTTAGGGTTCTGGGTTCAGAGTTCAGTGGTAAGAGTTAAGGGTTTAGCATTCCAGATTCGGGGTTCAGGGTTTGGGGTTCGAGATCAAGGGTTAAGAACCAGGGGTTTGGGGTCCGAGGTTCGATGTATGGGGTCTGACTTTGAGGTCCGAGATCTGAGGTCTAGGGTCCGGGATTTGAGATTTGGGATTAGGGATTTGACGTTTAGAATTAGGGATTTAAGGGGTTTAAGGATTTAGGGTATATATATACATATGTATATAAATAAGTATATATATATATATATATGTACACACATATATCCATATCAATAAATATATATATAACATCTTCATTGTGACAATCCATTCTAACCGAAAAATTATAAACGGGGTATGAAGGATTGAAGACAGTGATTTAAATAATTTAGAAGTTTAATAAACGTTAGAAATAGAAATAAGAATTTACCGGAGGGATTTGAATTGTATTTTACCTGAAGCAGAATTTAAAATCCAAAAAAATTTATTTACTCAACTCAAAAGTTTAATAGAACTCTGGAGTAATCCGTTGGAGATCAATAATTATTTTCTTTGTTTCCAACGATCCCAACATTTCAAAATTATTTTGAAAACAGGAACGTAAGTCCGAGTCGAACAAAAGAACCCTGGGATTTTTTTTACTCAAATCAAATGGGATTTAAACATAGAAATGATCATTTCTATTTACTCTCATGAACTCTAAACCCTGAATTCCTGACACCTAAATCCCTAACCTCTTATCCCTTAATCCTAAAATCCAAAAACCAAACCTCAGAACCCGAATCCCAGAACCCCAAAACTCGAAATCCAGAACTCCGAGCTCAAAATCCTTAACCCAATAAACCATAAATTTATCCATGGTCTACTTAGACTTGACGCCATCTCTCGTAGCTTACCTGGACTTGGTCTAAGGTCATTCGCTTTTATCTAGATTCATTGAACCATGGTGGTTAGATTGTTATACCAAGTAGATATGGTCTTTATCATCCATTTTAGGGAAGATTATATTAGGACGGATTCGAGGGAGATCTCGGATCTTGTGAGATTCTTTACTCGATTATTAAGCTCCACCTATAACAAAGAGGGTCGGCCGAACATGAGACCCATCTAAAAATTAACTCGAGTCTACGCCACTTTATCTCTTTTTATTGTCATCGATTCAACTCCGATTAACGATGTTGACCTTGTAATGAATCCCGACATCCCCTTGTTTCCTTTTGCCACTAATAAAACTGTCGTCGTTGTTTTGTTCACTCGCTCTCGCCTCGTTCCTCGGTCCCTTTCCCTCGCCCCCTTTCAGATTGTCGCACATCGTCACCCGACCGAGACTTTCTGCACATGCCCAAGATTAGCGTCAAGTATGTCCGAGAAATCCCCCACGTTATGCAATCGAGAAATGCATCTCATAACCGAGAAACTACGTCCAAAACCGAGAAACCACATACGCGACAGATAGAGACTCACGCACCTATCTGGGAGATTCTTACTCACAACTAAGAATCTATGCACAGTTCCGAATTCCTCACTCCCTTCGCCACCAAGAGACCTCGCACCGAGACCATCAGCCCCGAACTCAAGGCTTAGTCCAACTCTGTTCATCCGAACTGCAACATACCATTCGTCCGAACCACCCGCTGTGCAACCCAGCCAGACCGCTGCATGTGGGTTTTCCTGTCTCATACATGTTAGTGATTTTAGAGTAGATTGGTGGACTTTTAAAATCACTCAAAGGATTCATGTTTCACGTGTATTACAAGTATGGTGGTGGAGTAAAATGCTTGTAAAAGACGTGTCATGAATTGGTTAAGTGTTAAGGATTAGTCGGAAGATATTGTAGGTAGCTCGTTTTTTCTGATTAAGAAAACTGGAAAAAATGAGCGACCGCTCGTAAAAATGAGCGGGTAGCTCATTTTCTCTGATGAATAAAACTGGAAAAAATGAGCGACCGCTCGTAAAAATGAGCGGGTAGCTCATTTTCTCTGATGAACAAAACTGGTGAAAATGAGCGACCGCTCGGGAAAATGAGAGGGTAGCTCATTTTCTCTTATGAACAAAACTGGGAAAAATGAGCGACCGCTCTGGAAAATGAGCGGGTAGCTCATTTTCTCTGATAAACAAAACTGGAGAAAATGAGCGACCGCTCGGGAAAATGAGCGACCCGCCTGATTTTTCTGAGCTGTTCAAAATGAACGAAAAATCGTGACCGTTCGGAAAAAACTTCTGAAGTCTTTGCACCTTTTGACTTTTGGAGTGTTAAAAACATTCCTAGACGTCTGAACACATAAGAGACGAAATCTTATTGATTTTTGAGAGATTTGAGAGCCATTTTGGTGAAGAATTTTGCAAACTCTTCTCCAACTTTTCTTGTTCATTCTCATTCGCAGGTATTTCTGTTTCGGGCAACTTTTGACGAGTGAATCAATCGTTGCTGATCTTCTTTGTATCTCTAAACGTATTCTTGGGATTCTCCTTTGCTCGGTAGAGAGAGAGTAAAGTTTTAGGAAAGTGAATATAATCAATAAAAGGAAGCTTAGTATTATTAATCACATATGAGGGTATTTATACAAATAGGTTAACCTAATAATACACATGTAAAAATACATATTTATCCCTCTATACGCCCCCTCAAGATGGAGCACCGGAGGTGAGTCCAATCTTGACAAACAAGTCATGAAACGGAAACCGAGGCAAAGGTTTCGTGAGTGCATCGACGAGCTGATCGGCAGCAGAAACATGTGTAACACGTAGATCACCAGACTCAACAAGACTCCGAACAAAAAAGTAATCGAGGGCAATGTACTTCATGCGAGAATGAAATACCGGATTTGCCGAAAGATAAGTTGCACCAATGTTATCACAATAGATAACCGGTTTGGAAGTTGAAGAAAAGCCGAGCTCAGAAAGGAGGGATACCACCCAACGAACCTCAGCGGCTGTAGCAGCAACCGAACGGTACTCAGCCTCAGTCGAAGAACGAGCAACACCCGATTGCTTCTTAGATGACCAAGCAATAGGATGACCACCAAGGAAGACAACAAAAGCTCCCGTAGACTTGGACTGATCAACACTGGCAGGCTGTTAAACGTGTGTTGCGGTATCTTGCGGGCACTCGTGACATCAGCATATTCTTGTCTGTTCAGAATCCTTTGACGTTGCATGCATATTCTGATGCTGATTGGGCTGGTGATCGTCATGATTTCAAGTCTACGGGAGCTTTTGTTGTCTTCCTTGGTGGTCATCCTATTGCTTGGTCATCTAAGAAGCAATCGGGTGTTGCTCGTTCTTCGACTGAGGCTGAGTACCGTTCGGTTGCTGCTACAGCCGCTGAGGTTCGTTGGGTGGTATCCCTCCTCTCCGAGCTCGGTTTTTCTTCAACTTCCAAACTGGTTATCTATTGTGATAACATTGGTGCAACTTATCTTTCGGCAAATCCGGTATTTCATTCTCGCATGAAGTACATTGCCCTCGATTACTTTTTTGTTCGGAGTCTTGTTGAGTCTGGTGATCTACGTGTTACACATGTTTCTGCTGCCGATCAGCTCGTCGATGCACTCACGAAACCTTTGCCTCGGTTTCCGTTTCATGACTTGTTTGTCAAGATTGGACTCACCTCCGGTGCTCCATCTTGAGGGGGCGTATAGAGGGATAAATATGTATTTTTACATGTGTATTATTAGGTTAACCTATTTGTATAAATACCCTCATATGTGATTAATAATACTAAGCTTCCTTTTATTGATTATATTCACTTTCCTAAAACTTTACTCTCTCTCTACCGAGCAAAGGAGAATCCCAAGAATACGTTTAGAGATACAAAGAAGATCAGCAACGATTGATTCACTCGTCAAAAGTTGCCCGAAACAGAAATACCTGCGAATGAGAATGAACAAGAAAAGTTGGAGAAGAGTTTGCAAAATTCTTCACCAAAATGGCTCTCAAATCTCTCAAAAATCAATAAGATTTCGTCTCTTATGTGTTCAGACGTCTAGGAATGTTTTTAACACTCCAAAAGTCAAAAGGTGCAAAGACTTCAGAAGTTTTTTCCGAACGGTCACGATTTTTCGTTCATTTTGAACAGCTCAGAAAAATCAGGCGGGTCGCTCATTTTCCCGAGCGGTCGCTCATTTTCTCCAGTTTTGTTTATCAGAGAAAATGAGCTACCCGCTCATTTTCCAGAGCGGTCGCTCATTTTTCCCAGTTTTGTTCATAAGAGAAAATGAGCTACCCTCTCATTTTCCCGAGCGGTCGCTCATTTTCACCAGTTTTGTTCATCAGAGAAAATGAGCTACCCGCTCATTTTTACGAGCGGTCGCTCATTTTTTCCAGTTTTATTCATCAGAGAAAATGAGCTACCCGCTCATTTTTACGAGCGGTCGCTCATTTTTTCCAGTTTTCTTAATCAGAAAAAACGAGCTACCTACAATATCTTCCGACTAATCCTTAACACTTAACCAATTCATGACACGTCTTTTACAAGCATTTTACTCCACCACCATACTTGTAATACACGTGAAACATGAATCCTTTGAGTGATTTTAAAAGTCCACCAATCTACTCTAAAATCACTAACATGTATGAGACAGGAAAACCCACATGCAGCGGTCTGGCTGGGTTGCACAGCGGGTGGTTCGGACGAATGGTATGTTGCAGTTCGGATGAACAGAGTTGGACTAAGCCTTGAGTTCGGGGCTGATGGTCTCGGTGCGAGGTCTCTTGGTGGCGAAGGGAGTGAGGAATTCGGAACTGTGCATAGATTCTTAGTTGTGAGTAAGAATCTCCCAGATAGGTGCGTGAGTCTCTATCTGTCGCGTATGTGGTTTCTCGGTTTTGGACGTAGTTTCTCGGTTATGAGATGCATTTCTCGATTGCATAACGTGGGGGATTTCTCGGACATACTTGACGCTAATCTTGGGCATGTGCAGAAAGTCTCGGTCGGGTGACGATGTGCGACAATCTGAAAGGGGGCGAGGGAAAGGGACCGAGGAACGAGGCGAGAGCGAGTGAACAAAACAACGACGACAGTTTTATTAGTGGCAAAAGGAAACAAGGGGATGTCGGGATTCATTACAAGGTCAACATCGTTAATCGGAGTTGAATCGATGACAATAAAAAGAGATAAAGTGGCGTAGACTCGAGTTAATTTTTAGATGGGTCTCATGTTCGGCCGACCCTCTTTGTTATAGGTGGAGCTTAATAATCGAGTAAAGAATCTCACAAGATCCGAGATCTCCCTCGAATCCGTCCTAATATAATCTTCCCTAAAATGGATGATAAAGACCATATCTACTTGGTATAACAATCTAACCACCATGGTTCAATGAATCTAGATAAAAGCGAATGACCTTAGACCAAGTCCAGGTAAGCTACGAGAGATGGCGTCAAGTCTAAGTAGACCATGGATAAATTTATGGTTTATTGGGTTAAGGATTTTGAGCTCGGAGTTCTGGATTTCGAGTTTTGGGGTTCTGGGATTCGGGTTCTGAGGTTTGGTTTTTGGATTTTAGGATTAAGGGATAAGAGGTTAGGGATTTAGGTGTCAGGAATTCAGGGTTTAGAGTTCATGAGAGTAAATAGAAATGATCATTTCTATGTTTAAATCCCATTTGATTTGAGTAAAAAAAATCCCAGGGTTCTTTTGTTCGACTCGGACTTACGTTCCTGTTTTCAAAATAATTTTGAAATGTTGGGATCGTTGGAAACAAAGAAAATAATTATTGATCTCCAACGGATTACTCCAGAGTTCTATTAAACTTTTGAGTTGAGTAAATAAATTTTTTTGGATTTTAAATTCTGCTTCAGGTAAAATACAATTCAAATCCCTCCGGTAAATTCTTATTTCTATTTCTAACGTTTATTAAACTTCTAAATATCTATTGTGATAACATTGGTGCAACTTATCTTTCGGCAAATCCGGTATTTCATTCTCGCATGAAGTACATTGCCCTCGATTACTTTTTTGTTCGGAGTCTTGTTGAGTCTGGTGATCTACGTGTTACACATGTTTCTGCTGCCGATCAGCTCGTCGATGCACTCACGAAACCTTTGCCTCGGTTTCCGTTTCATGACTTGTTTGTCAAGATTGGACTCACCTCCC
>NW_010966822.1:1065928-1097046 GCF_000463585.1 Tarenaya hassleriana | reverse complement strand
CACTTACCCATGTAACCCTTGGTCTGAGACGACGAAGGAGAGGGTCCTCGGGGCCAGTTCGAGCGACCAGGATGACGAGGGGAATGGCGCGGTCTCGACGAGACATTGTTAGCCGAGACAGGAGCCGATGACAACACTGGCAAGGAGGACGAAAGGAGCAGCTTTGCTTC
This sequence comes from Tarenaya hassleriana, assembly GCF_000463585.1. Taxonomy (NCBI): domain Eukaryota; kingdom Viridiplantae; phylum Streptophyta; class Magnoliopsida; order Brassicales; family Cleomaceae; genus Tarenaya; species Tarenaya hassleriana. The sequence goes on along the minus strand of NW_010966822.1, from coordinate 1,096,876 downwards.
ATGATTGAGAAGCTTCTCATGAAGCTCGTCAATAGGAATTGCAGTGTCCCGAGCATTGACCACATCAATGACGGGTTTGAACTCTTCCGGAAGACCATCCATGATAGCTTCAAGAACATCCTCGTGATCCATCGGCTTACCAAGGAGAGCAAGTTCATCGGTTTTTGACGTGATGAAACGAAGATATTCATCAAGTGATTGAGAGCCTTTGACACTCCTCTTGATCTGATCACGAAGTTGCAAGAGATGTCCGCGGGAAGCTTTCCCATAAGTGTTGGTGACGATGGTCCAAGCCTCGAGGGTAGTTTTTGCCCGAGCAACTAAGGGTTGAAGAGAAATTGATATCGTGCCCAGCAAGGCACTGAACAAAAGCCGATCTTGTTGTTTCCAAGGACCGAAAGCCGAATTTTCGGTAGAAACACCGTCGGTAGTCACGGTGACAGAAGGAACTGCAGAAGAGGCATCAATAAAGCAGTCTAGCTTGTAGCCTTCAAGGAGTGCTTTCACTTGGATGCTCCATGTTAGAAAGTTTGTGGAAGTAAGCTTCGTGATATTTGCCATATTGACAAATAACAATGTCTTTTGTGGAGATTGGGCATCAAAGGTAGTGACTTCTTCGGTGTCATGCGCAGCAAAGATATTTGAAGAAGACATATTGCGCCGGCGAATATTGCACAGATTAGGCGGTGGAGATGACGAGAAGAGATGATGGCGCCGACAAAATAATTAGGGTTGGCTCTGATACCATATAATCAATAAAAGGAAGCTTAGTATTATTAATCACATATGAAGGTATTTATACAAATAGGTTAACCTAATAATACACATGTAAAAATACATATTTATCTCTCTATAGTGAAATCACGCCTAGAGGATCATATCCGGGTTCTTTCGTTTTTTATTTCGATTTCATTGTTTTGTTGTTCTTTCTCACTGTATCCAGACCCACACTTATCTAACAATACAAAACACCATGACGAATAGGCCTGAAAAAAAATGTCCAATGAGTCGACATGTCTGGCCAAAAGGTGGCCAGCATGGTCTAGCGGGGACGCAAATCAGACATGCTTAGGCCATAATAGACCCTCAAAAAGTGTGTTGAACGGGTTCCACCCAAAATATAATCGGGGAAGATGCATGCAGATAAATACAACCACATATAGGCGAGCAGAGGAATTAGATTCTACAACACAATCTCACAAGTAAAATGACGGGATTATAAGGGCAGGAGAAACCTTGGCAGCTACTAAAGTTCCGATAAAATCGCCGGGATGTAATGTGAAAGTTCTGCCGTAAGAGACTGGAATCCGTTAACAAGCTGGGTGTGGAATTCCTGGTCTTCTTCACCTATTAATCTGAAGTGAACCCTAATGCCTCTCTTGCACACAGACATGAATTCAAGCAGTGCCGCAATTAGCTGCTGCAGTTCCTGTGATCGCAGTCTAGTTGCAGGCTCACCTGATAGAAAGGCTGTACATACGCTCAAGACTCCGCTGTTAACCTGCATTTTCATGTAAGTGCATGGCGATAAATTGTTTCTTTTGTCCTCACACCCTCAATTCACCACCATATAATATATGTCCTTTCCACCACACCATTGTTTCTTTTGTCCTCACACCTTGAACACGTATACCGCAATTTGTTTTTCTAAAACAAAAAGAGCTATACAAAAAAAAAAACAAGAAAATCCTCGGAAAACTAGAAAATCGGAACGGCACAGGGTTTGAACTTTGAATAATTAAAATCTAAAGATAAAATTGTAAATTTATTACTACTCGGACCTGGATAATTACCGGTCTCACATTAAATTATCCAAAATTCGAAATTTTCTAAACATTATTTCCAATCTCATGTCACTGGATGTCCAGATACTCGAATTTTGAATACCCAACTCGCCATTTTTTTTACCACCCCTACTCCCCCAATTCGAATATTCCAAAATGAAATACCTTGAATATGCATTGAATACGAACAAAAGAAAAGACGTTCAATCTTTCCCCATAGCCGAGCCATTGCCTTGAAATATTCCTAGTCCATAAAATGCCCTCCAAAACTGTGGTTTACATTCTACTGGTTCATACGGCACAAAATATAAACGGGGAAGATCAATACAGATAAATACAACAAGATATGACTTGGATACAGGCGGGTGGAGGAAACTAGATTCTACAACACAAAATCAAAGGCAAAATGAGACTTAAAAGAACAGGAGAAACATTGGAAACTCTAAAGTTCAGACAAAATAGCCGGAATGAAATGTGACAGTTCCGCGGTAAGAGACTGGAATCCATTAACAAGTTGGGTGTGGAATTCTTGGTCTTCTTCACCTATTAATCTGAAGTGAACCCTGATGGCTCTCTTGCACACAGCCATGAATTCAAGCAGTGCTGCAATTAGCTGCTGCAGTTCCTGTGATCGCAGTCTAGTTGCAGGCTCACCTGATAGGAAAGCCGTACATACACTCAAGACCCCGCTGTTAACCTGCGTTTTCATGAGAAGTCCGATGGTCATATTTACTCAATAAGGTAAAATCATACGATAATTTGATCCAAAATCACTCACCTGGACTGCAACACTTCCTTGCAGAATCCTCTGCAGACTCTGAAGGCGTGGGAGTTGATCCCCCTCAGAGCTACGAGGCTCTTCAAGTTCATTCCTTAGAGCAGCTGTTCGGGTTTCTATCATTCCAATTGCATTCTCCACCGGTGAGAACTCGAGAGATTCAGACTTGATAACCAATAGCCTATTTACCAGGGCAGGGAATGAACCTTCTGTCTGGAGTACTGTTCGCCTTTTCCATTGATCTTCTAATCCACCTTGTGTCTTGCCATTCTTCGTAAACGGGGTATCAAACAAGAACCGATCAAAGACACGAGCTCGGACACTTCCAGTGGAGAGAGAAAAAATCCTCTCCCTCCTGCTGCCAAGATCCTCATCTTCCATGACTGGATCAACAGCTGTTATTTGCAGGTAGCACACTCCTGGCTGCAGTTCTTCTGCCTTCACTTGTCTGGAATCTGGAATAATGTGCAAAATATGGTTGCTGTCCATCCTAGATTCATATATATGGCTCAGTTTTTCCATGATATCACCTAGCCGTACATCGCGTGGTTCACGATATATGTATTCTTTCTTGTCCAGTTTCCCAAACTTTTGACCATAGAATCCCACCCGATAATAAGTGGCGTCAATAAACGGGATCGGGCTTGATTCTTGCTCCAGGATGGACTCATATATATTAGTAAGTAATGTATGACACTTGGCCAATTGCCCATAAGCTTTCCTGCTCTTATAAACTGGAATAACAAGTTCTAAAATGCTAGCACAGAAGTGGTAGAGCTCAGCTTGAGAGAAAAGCTTATTAGCAAGCTGTAGGTACTTGACAGCGGAGTCAACTGTCAGCTTTGAAGCGCCATAACCCTCTACCTCAGCTGCAGATGCCTCTGTAGTAAACTCCGCACTTACCACAGGGCAAATTTTGCGCAAAGCAGCCATGTGATCCTGGCTCCATACACCATCATTCCTAGCCACCAAGGCCTAGAGGAAGAGAGGGAAAAATGATACAAAACAACAATTATAGCAACATTTAGTGGATGGAAAAATTGAATGAATACTCAGGTTCAAAAAGGAAAGGAAACGATAATTGTTGGATAATTAGACAGCAAAGACGATAACATCTCCATTGTGCCAGACTATATGCAATAGGAAAATAGCCAAGGACACACATAAAGATACCACATTTGGGATACAGTAAAGTCGCTACCTGCATTATAACACCAGCAACAGCCACAGCACACTGCGCAGCTTCAGCCCAGGACTGCATTTCCTGGTGTGATTCACAGAGATGCAACAACCACATTATGTGAAGATCTGGAACAGGAGCAAAAGCCATTGCAAGTTTATGGAAGCTTTCTGCCGCAGTATATCTGTCTGATGCCATCACAGATGCCTACAAGAAAAGTGACATATGTAAAGATCTTACCATATTGAAGAACCACAACAAAAAAAAAATGTCAGGTGAAGGTGCCATCAGAAATTAACTACTCCCTATACAAACAGCACCAAAGATCAGGGGAAAAAAGTTTTGAGGCCAGACTGGACCGTGTAATGATCAAAAGGCATACTGGTAATTACTGTAGAACACTTATGTCAAGACACTCGTGCATTATTTAAATTAACCTTCTGATGTTATTCCTGGCTTTCTCACGTTAGGAAGTCAGTGATTGTAATGCAAAGAAACACAGAAAAGAGAAAGGAGAAGAGTCAACTAAAGTACATCCATAACCATTTCTCCTATTTGGAATGAGGCTCTACACAGTTTTGACAAGGAAGATATCGTTGGTCAGTGCAATATTGGGTCCAATCAGATCCTACCTCGATTCACAGAGAAGAGAACCATCAGCATGATTCCCTGAACATATTGTTTCCATGTTCACTATAGAATAATTTAAGTGGCTATCACAGGGAGGAGCATTGAGTTGAGAAAGCAACGGATCTCCCATAATATAACAAGGAATACGAGCATAAGACATTCATCCCACAACTGACTCCAACTGTACTGTCTTTAAAAATGAAAAATTGAAGATAAACCATACCAGAAGTGCATACTCAAGGCTAGCATCAAGCGGCAAAATAAGACTGTCGGAAAGATGTTTCGCTTCAGCCCATGACCAGCGGTTATCTGTAAATTTGTGTGGAACTGTCAAGAGAGTATGATCAGGAAGGCCACACTCCCTCAACAAATCAGCACTCTTAACTTCATCAGCCATTTCTTCTAATGACTGTCGAAGCCGCCGTGCCTCGCCACTCTCTTCTAATGTATTATCTGTCTTCGCATGGGTCACTGGAACATCCGACATGAGTTCTGATAGTGTAATGGTCAACATCACCCTCAGTCTAGCAATCTGCATAAAATAGAGCGAGCTCTGCAGGAACAAAGCAAGAGCTAAAGTGAGTTAGTAAGAACCAAAGAAGTGTCTATATGGCTCTGTACTCTCACCTTTAAAAGTATTTGAAGACCAGTGACAGCCCTTTTTCTGATGTTGTCATTTCGATAAACAGCAAGGCGGAGAAGATGGAAGGCAATTTGTTTTAAGAAGCGATCATTCTCCCTTGCCATCAGTATGGCCCCATGAAGATCAAAGATCCTGTTGAACACGGGAAAGAAGGCTTTCCAAAAAGCTAATGACTGGTTGTGGGAGAAGAAACTAATGACTATTGTTGTAATGCAATCCAACTTCCCATAGTCAGTAGCAACATTATGAGAGGCTGCCAATGACGAGAACTTCTCAGTAATTTCCAAAACCTGAAGGCTAACAGCGGCGCTCAAATTCTCTTCCCAAAGTTCCTGGTAGTTTAAAAGCAGAATCAGATAGAATGAATTAAGAATATCTTATTGATGATGATTATGTCAGCTCTGACATATCATGTCATGGAGAAAGCATGAACTGCAACAGAAAACTATACCAGCTTTTGCCTTAAAATAGGATGCAGAGATTCTCTCAGAGCCTGAGCTGAAGCTCCAATCCGTGATGATTGCGCCTGAGCCAAAGCTTCTCTAAGAGAGTAAGGCTGGCTAGGAGAGGCCATCTGAGAATTAACTCTCTGCCACAGATACCCATTGTCAGGTGTTCCCTCAAGCTGCAGTTAAAATACCAAAGCTATTTGAGCCCTTGACTATATTTAACTCTTAATATGCTAAAACCAATGACTTGGCAACAAAGTTTTCAAAAAGATTACTACAGATGGCGGTAAACCCATAAGTGAAGTGGTGAGTTTTTGCAAACCAGTGAACGAAAGGGACAAACTGCTAAGATGAATCCAACAACTCACCTTCACTTCTTGCCGGGCAGCCTCTGACATATAATTGCTGATTGCAGGAGAAAGTCTCTCCGAGTACTTTGGGGACCCAGGTCCTTCACTGACAGGACCACGAGGATTATTGCCCACAAGCATGTTGTCTGTAGCTTTCCTATGCTGAGAATTGTGGTAAATCAATATTATTCAATTTCCAATAGATTCCAAAACTATAAATAGATGATACAAGCATAACGATTTTGTCAAAAGAATCCAAACAAAGTTCACCCAGTAGAGTGATGCTCATAATTCTACCACTTGGACAGAATGAAGTGAAGCCAAATTCTAATGTAACAGGCAAAAGCTATGAAACCAACAAATGAGAAAATAATCGTGTACAGTAATTAACAGAAAAGATCCAAGAAAATCAGCAGATTCTATTCATGTCGAATTAAAGAACAACCACACAGGAGTCTTGATAATTGTAAAGACTGCAACACTTAGAATATTAAGCTAGTCTCTCAGTTTAACATTGAGGACAAGGTGAAACTTGCGGAGCAGGGGGTGTAACCTATAGCTTTACCATGCGACAGTTATGAGACAGTTATGATTGTTAGCAGTGATTGAAGTACAAATATGGAAGAAGATGGAACAAAGGGAACACAATCCTAACTTTTGTATATTCCCTTTGAGCCAGAGTACTTTATCTATAGGGGATAATCAGCCACCATTAACCATCCTTATCAAACTTTAAAGCGGCATGGAAAACAGTTACTCTTTTCTTCGCTTCATAGCAATTGAAATTTAAAGAACTTATCACTATTCGAATAATTAAAAGTTTGTTAGAAAGGAACCTCAAAAAGTATGAGGCATTCTTCCATGAGTTTGAAAAATAATCTAGTCCGAGCGATGCTCTGCTGCCATGCTTTGATAAGAGATGTGTCATCCAGATTACGAACAATTTGCAGAACAGCGATTAAAACCTCACGCTTTTCGGTAGCATTTAGGTTGTAGAAAACAGGCATCTCATCTAAAATCTGCAAAAATAAAAGGTAAACACAAAAAACACAAGAAGTCAGTTGTAATGTAATCCTCAGGTGAGGACAAATATACCAGCCCATCCCCGCTTAAGAGATATATTTGTCACTTCCCTTCAAAGGATGTTGTTGCCACCTCACTTAATTCCTCATAGCAAATTTCTTATTTTTATCTAAAGGGGTATTTATGATATACTTGAGGGAATTATAGTTGAGTCCTAGCTTCTGCCCTACTATTTGGAAAACAAGACTCGTGAAAGATTTTAAAACTGAGGTGCATAATATACAGTCATTGGTGAAACATAGCCATTGTGATGTACCTGTCCAACAAATGGAAAATATAGTTGCGCAATATATAGCTTATCTTCAGTTTTCTGGTACCGAGCATCAAACTCATGCTTGCATAAGAGGATCACCAAAATTCTTGCAGCCTGCAGGTATGCCAAAGGAGTATGGCCAACAATGTAGGATTTTATCATGATAGATACCTTGAACGTAAAAGCATAAAGAACTAGAATAGACCTTCGCCCGTAGAGGCAGATCATCATGATCCAAGGTCAGAAATAGGTCCTGTATTAAGACGGATGAGAGATAGTTCCTAGAAGAGACAAGTAAAGTTGGTTGAGCCAAAGTGAATTTTGTTCCAAACAAGATGCAGGAAAGGTATTAACGTGTATGTATATATATATATATATAGTCACACACACATCATAGAGTTCACATGCACTCATACACAATCACATCTGCATGCCCCTCACACACATAAAAATGAAGATAGAAGATTGTGAAGGCTAATTGTAGGCTTTCCTTCCATGTAACATCTAGTGCACCAATCTCTCTTTGTAACATTATGAAAGGAAGATTTGAAATGTTTGCCCACAGGCAATAACTGGCAATGTCAAACTGAATAACCAGGTAATGAAGTTTTTGGGACTGAGCACCTGTCTGAAGAATCTCTTCCAGGCATTTCCACAAAAAGATCATGATCCGAGATAATTTGCAAAAATGTAAGCTTGCATTCATGCAGCACAGATTGGCAAATGCCAGAAAACTTGTCCATGTATAGTGATACCTGTAAAATGCGAGAAATGATCCAAATTCTGTCAAACTATAAAAGCAAGAAAGAATATCTGTCAAACATTGACTTTAATGAGTAGAGTCATGATTATGCTTGAACTTTATATTTAATTTCAAAGACTACCAATAAACAAATCTAAAAGAAACGAGCTTAAATGCAGGAATTAACGCAATTGCCTCTAAGTAATACTAAAACAAAAATTGAGAATATTAGTTAACATGATTGCTGTCGCATGAGAATGTCTAGAAGATATCACACAAACAAAATACGATCCCACACAAAACATACCAGTTCATAAACTTGGCGTGGGTCAATGACATATAGAAGATCATAACAAAAGAAGGCCAAACTGCTATTCAGACGTTTTGCCAAGCTTAATCCCTTCTTGCAACGGTCATGTACTTCAGTTAAAAGGCAGTCGTATAGTTGCATGATACAACGAAAGACACTTTCTTTGAGCTGCATGGGTGGAACATCCTCGCCTATAACAGAAAACAATAGAACACAACACATGTTAAGATTACAAGTTGCTAAAGCTAGTGATTAAAAAGCCATCCCTTCAAATGCCGATACAACAAGGTAACCTAATATGGAGGATTCATTGAATGTAATTGCTTTTAAGAGGCCAGAGGCCACGACACAGCTAAGCATCAAGAACAACATCCAGTAGTCATGCTTTAACATTCAAATATTTTTCCATAAATGCAAGCACTGAAAACGTAATACAATGGAATGATAACTGATCGGTACGGGTATTTGATTTCAGGTGACTTTAACCAAATATTGGCATCTCATAGGAAATTCAAGCTGTGAAAATGGTCTGTAATATTCAAACCAGAAATGATAATGATGGTTTAACTGTTGGTACTCTTTCTCATGGACAAAAATACTTATGGATAGGGGGCATAATCACAATTAAGAGTCTACTAGGATCACGAGAGCTGAGATACACAGTTCGAGAAGCATTTTAGATTTACAAAGGTTGAGGATAGGTTTCATCTTTACAGTCAATATGAAAAGTATGGCTGATTTCTGCGCAAATCAATAGCTTGAATACTCTGAGTTCCAGACAAGCACCCATTTTAAAAAAAGGCATGATTAATTTGGGACGTTTTAGTTATACATTTCTTTGTCTTTCTTAAGGATAAACAAGTTCTCAAAACAGCATTAAACGCCAATCAGACTAAGAAACCCCAATAGAAAGATGCAAACAGGATAGTACCACCATACCTGAAGGTAGACTATGATCAAAATGACGTGCCTGCTCCAATGCCATTGATTTAACAACTAGCTCAAGGAAAAACCAAGCCATTGATAAAACGTCGTCATATACAGGTCCAACACGGTAACCTTTAGCCTGCACAGCCCATTCATACTGTTCAACAACCAACCAAAAAAAAAAGTGGGATATTTCACAGCAGACAATTTCCCAAACAGGTAACACAGAGATATTCTCATTCGAATACGGAATGAGTACAAAATGAATTCGCAACGAATTTCAAGAGTTGGAGCAAATATCACGAAGACACTGGTAGTGTTGTAAACGGCACATGTGCGCATAATACCTTGCTTCTAGCTAGACTTCCCCAAACAGTTGACAAACCAGGATAAACCGGTGGCTGACGGCCTCCAAAGTCATCAAAAGAAAAATCAACATAGGTAACCAGAAAACGATTTCGGTCAGCATCATCAAATGACACCTGCTGCACCCTATAAAAACAAATCCAAGATCTTGTATGAGAAAACCAATGACTTCACGGAAAAATGTTTACAGACAAGAGGCATGTTTTTGTTGATTTGCAGGGCCCAGTCGCACAAAATATTTGCAACTCTAGAGATCACTGCAAAATATTTGCAACTCTAGAGATCACAGCGTTAAATTCGATTGGTAAATACAGGTAAATGCGTACCGAGTTAAAATATCCACCATGGCTCTGAATGCTGCCACCTGAACCCATGGACAATAGTCGACCATAATTAACAATGCACAGAACAATGGTGTCATGCTAAAGCAAGCAGATAATTTTAGTTGAAAAACCTGAAGAGTCTCTCCACCATTGCCAATAAGATGAAGGAGCATGTTAAGAATTGGGTGAAGAAACTGAAGCAAAGCAGTGGAGTCGACATGCTTCAAACTGTTTATTGCCTGTAAGTATAATGATCACATAAAAAATAATAGTTGCATGAAATCCCTAGTTGTTCCTTAATATAAGGAATTACGGTAACAATGTATCATAAAGTACACATCTAATCAACTCCAAAAATCTGATACAACTTTTAAGTAGCACAATCAAAAACCCTAAAAGTTTCAATGATAACCAACCATAAAAGACGAGTTAGCGTGCATGGAACAGCCTACAAGGCAGCCATGGATCATGTTATAGACTCAGAATATAGATTATAAATCTTCTTTTAATCCTTCTAGAATTCATCTTATACTAGCTTCTTTTCTGAGGATGACAAATCGAGTGAGAACCATTGGAATTTGTATTGTTTTCAATTCTTAAGACCCTTATGACGCAGATCGCAATATGTGAGAAGTGGAATCCAGACCCAGATGATCCTACAATAGATGATCCCTTGTCGCATCATCAGTCATCACTACAGAGTTCAACTTGCTAGCATCACCAACATTTGCAAATGTTTCAAATTTCTTATAACAGAAAGGTATCCACACCAAAGTACCAAACGAGAATCCATACTTATATACACGCACATGTACATATCTACATATACACACAAAAACATGCATATTGTGTGGTGGGGCATATCGGTGATTTTCACTGAAAAAGAAAAGGGCAAAAGAGTATAACAGCAGAAGATAATAACTTAGAGAAAGTAACGGAGAAGAATTAAGACGAAACTCAGTTTATGTGAATACCTGCAGCAGTTCTGAACCCCAAGGTGGGCTTGTCCGGAGGGTATGCCTATCATACTCTAGAAAGAAATCCCTAACACGCTCATTAGTGGGATACAACGATGAACAAAGTCTCAGTCGCAACTTGAAAATATTCTTGCCATCTTCCAAGAAATCCAGCCTCTCCTACAATAATTAAACCAACATCATTCCCCAGTTATTTTGAACTAGAGACATGTTGACGAGTATATAAGGTTGTAATTATTAATTTCCTTGTTTGGAGCAAAAAATGAAAGGTTGCCTAGAAAAAGAATAACTTAATTATTTCAAAGATCAAGAATAAAATATATGATTATCAGCATTGTGCTAAATGTTGATACCTCAAAGTTTCTCATGCCGGCAGGTGACTGGACCTTAATCAGTCATACATCTGATTTCTCAGTCCAGTCTTTATCGTACTATATCAGTATATCATTATTAACATTTTTCTTTATTCTATTCTGCTATTGTCTTTTCTATTATCTAAAGACCTCGAAATCCATAATCTTCACACTATATTAGGGTTTAAGAAGTTACTATTTGGAAGAAGTATCTAAGTTACAAACATGTCCTAACGAGAAGCAAACGATACGCCTACCACTGATGAATAGTAACTAAGCATCCATCTTGCACAAGCATTGTAGGAAAGATATGATAGATATTGAAACATGGATGCAGAGAGAGAAAGAGCTATTGTCATCATTTGCAACATATTGCATGTTATGAAAACATACTTTGGTGTTATCCTGAAGGTAGTGTGGAACCAGTTCCCTCACGACCGGAAGATAAATTTCAGAGCGTGAGCTGCATTGAGAACCAACCACTATATCAGTGGAAGAGCAAATTTTTGTCATACTAAGTTTCAGATATCATCAGATGCTATATAACATTCCAGTTAAAAGGTTCAGTGTCATCAGAGTTTAATTTTATGGGCTTACATACCAGCATCTTCTGTATAGAGATGAGAAATAACACCATATGACATAAACAACAAGGAAAGTTGCGATCCCATTGATCAAAAGGTAAATGTCTAATTTCATATACGTACTGGATATATGTCAATAGTGGAAGTGATGCATATCCAACCACCACCTAAAAATATGAGCATAAAATACGATAACTGATAAGTATGTTGAAACCAGATTCATCAATTGTGAATCAAACATAAAACTGATGTAAAGCTTACTGGTCTTGGAGCTTCAAGCTTTGTCTGGAGATCAATATGGAAGAAAGTGAATAATAGATGATGAGATGGCGTCCATGTGGTAGGAAGGGAAATTTTGATTTCATCATGGTAACTAGCAACCTTAGCTCCAACAGCAACTTGTGTGTGAGCCCATTTCTGGAGTGCCACACCAGGCTCTCTTGGATAAATTGCCTAGCCAAATTAAAAAGTACAAATGAAACAGTTAAAGACAGGGCAGGAAAACAATTTTTCCAAGAGTGGTGACATTCGCAATCACATTTACCTCAAACGGTTGACTACGGACATCTGCATCATCCTTTCTTAGTTCCACACGAATGAAAATATTCCTCTTCCGACTCAAAGCAACAGATAAGGGATACACATAAAGGCAATGAAAAAGATGCAGAAAAGGCTCATTTCTTGTTGTAGCGCAGAAATCAAAAGCCTGGAACCAGAAGACGATAATTAGTACACTTTCCAGCATCCCAGCCATGCTTATAGAGATATCACGTTCTTTGATTTCTTATCCCCTCAAACCAAGTTAAAAATTACCCGATATGAAAGGAATCACTAATCTAAGCAATCGTTAAGAAACAAAACAGTTACCAAGGCCTAATTAGCTCTGCCTGCTTTAGTGAATCATTGTCAGGGATAGGGCTGACTATCATAAAGAGAAAACTTTCTCATGAAAGGAGACAAGCTGAAGAATGAAATCGACACTTTAAAGCAATAGATGAAGGAAACAATAGGACGCAGGATGAAGTTATAATGCTTACATAATAACAATTTAAGTCGAGACTTCCACTTGCACTTGTAGTGTCTCTTCGTATTTCCTTTGTATCCTCAAAATTCAGCTTGGAGCAACTACTTCGAGGTCCACCAAAACCAGTACTTGGACACTTCATAGGTGTCAGGTCAGCAAGATGGTCTGTCGGATCGAAATAGTCATTTGTCAAACTGCCATTTTCAGACAAATTCTCAAAGTCACCATGTCCACTCTGGTGTTTCTCAATTTCGAGTCTTATAACCCCCTTAACATGTTTATGAACCTTGCGTTTAGGGTCCTGTAAAATATATCATAAAATAATAAGACAATAGTACATTCCTAAATGCCACACAGCCAAACTTAAACAGCAATCAATAGATTGAAGCTACTGTATCAACCAAAAATCTGGCAGTTATTTTTGACTGATGAACTACCCCAATGCAATTCAGAACAGAAAGGATTTATGTAAAGGAAAATAAATGGCAGTATGAAAATTCAATGGTCAGTGAATATCATTGAAAACATTACAACCTTCTTCTTTCATGATGTCTTCAGGTAAAAACACCTGCAACTAAATAGACTTCATGGAGAAGACAGGAAACGGGGCAAATGATATCTAAAAGCTGATTAATGAAACATCAAGATCTACTTGTTCTCAAATCTGCCCTCTGGGACAAGTTGCTTAACCCAACACCGATAAACGTATTATTTTCAGCAAATGCTCCAAATGATTTCTCCCATACAGAAAACACATACAACTCTATTGCATTTTGTAAAATACTAAAAAAAGCGTTAGGCTCTTGTATAAGGATTGTCTGTCTCAAGACCTAAGGTTCATAAATTTTTTCAAAATGTGGATCATAAACGAATTCAGGAAAAAAATGAAAAAAGTTGGCACAGCAAGTAGACGTAACTTCAAAATTGCACGGAACAAGCATCATAGTTGGTTTTGCGAATCCAAGTATAACCAATGTGCAAGATAATCATTCATTATCTTGGAATCGCAATTGTGGGTACTGCAAGAAATAACATCATACCTGAATAGTGTCCTCAGAATAGCTCTCGTCAACTTTGTTTAAGTTGGATATTTCTACTATGACAGAGCTTCCACCTGAATAACCTTGCTTTCCATCCGATGTGATCTTTGCAATGGGTTCAATGACACCCTCGTGGGAACTCGACCCAGACATACTGGGAGCTAGAGGACTACTAGGTGAAGCTGACCCACCTGAGTTTGCCGTGATGCTATTATCAAACAGTGGAACAATTGCCCAGGCAAACGACTCCCGGTAAGGCATAATGCGGGACCAGACTTGCAACTTCTGCTTTTCTCTCTCACTTAAGTGCACCTGATTCAAATGGATTTGCAAAAAAGAAAGGTACTAATTATACTAAAAAAGGGCAATTGGCATATAATGTGGATACCATCACAATAGCTCAAATTACAACACACAGCAAAGATGGGTTAATATTTAACAATGCATTGTAGGTCACTGGCCATCTCCAAGTTCCTCCAAAGAAAGGTCAATAGCCAAAATCTCTCAACAAAAAGATATGAAGTAGACTAAGGAATTCACATGATTAAGGACCTTAAAAGATGAGAAGAACAAACTCAGAGATTTCGGGCTTACAGGCTCTTTCCGGGAATAGACAGAAGTGGTAACTCCTCCCTCCTCTGTTGCTGTTTTTTCCAACTGGATCAGCAGATGAATTGATGCTGATGGGGCATCTAGATAGAAGACTCCACGAGTGTCAGACGAGGTGTTCGCCTGCAATAAATGTGTAATGGACAGCATTTTCATAATAAACTCAGCGAGTAAAAACAACAAAAGCTCAAATCAATTTGTGTAATTCTGATAAGACAAAGAAGAAAAGAGGGCCTATAAATTTGCTCAGTGACTTACATCCTGCATTTCTGTCGGTAACTTGTGAAAATAAAAGTCTTCTGACAGCTTCTCTTTTCTCTCTTGATTGTACAATGAAAGTGAGCCATAAAATGGTTCTGCATGGTTCCAATAGAAGGTTGGACCAAAAAAAAAAGGTACTAAGATAGCCAAAAATTGGGGGGGGAAACATATTTGCCATACAGTGTCAGAATTCTCACCAACTAAGCCAGCCTGGAAAGATAGAGACAAAACTCTAACAGATATCTTCAATCCACTGAGAAGATAGAAGAAGAAAAGAAAAGATAAATCAGATAAAGATGATTCAGGTGAGAGAAGAGAATAGCTAAAGCACTATGATACACCAAAACCTGGAATAGTGAGCTGAAAGAGTTTCTGGAGTTCTCTGGCCACATATCATAGATCTCTCATTTTCCCAGTCAAAAGCTGGTTCATAAGCAGGGAGGGGAGGTTGTCCAAAATGCTGCAATTAAGCAACACATCCCGAGAAAATAGTGGATGAATGAGAAAAAATCTGAGTGGGATAGATGCTTTAGGCTTAAGTAGGGTAATGATGGGGAAAACCAAGTTCCAGCTACATATCTGGAGGAAACACGGAGCCAATGTTACCTTGGCAGAGCCAGGATCAGCAAAATGCCTCCCCGATGTGCTGGTCACATTTTCATCAAATGTTGCACTCCTGGCACTGGATAGACGGATTTCTATAGAAATTCGGAGATGCAGAACCAGTGAGAGTTTTTTTTTTTATGAACCCAGTGAGAGTTGATTCAACCAAAACATGCAGATGCAGAAACAAACTGAAGGTCGAGCAATGTAACCTGTCTCAGTATCAGTGTCGGGACCTTCGAATATTTGATTCTGGAAGATAGCAGGTGGAATACTTTCGTAGTGTCCATATTTATTCACATCCTTGACCCATTCAGTTCCATAGCACTGGACCAGTTGGCTCAAATGCGGCCACTGTTCCAGATTTTCATCAAGCTAAACCGAAAAAGGGGAAACATCAGGAGAAAATGAGAATAACATGTTGAAGAGTAAGATAAGTGAGGCACATTAGTAGCAGGAGCTTGAACTTGAACTACGATCTACGGAGGAACATCATAAGGTAGGACAGGTAGAAACGGGGAAGAAGGAGAGACAAACCAAGGGATCAAGCTTCGGAAGCGCAACAGGCTGTCGAGAAATCTTGCGAAAGCGAAGGCTAAGATTGCTGTTCTCCATTCAGCTCGAATTGAAACACCCAGATCTATGCAATTTCAGCTACGAAGACAACTGCAACCGAATTGATCGAAAACCAACATCACTATGGAACCAGAAATATAGAAACCTAGAAATGCAACACCATTGAAGAGAAGAGAGAGAGAGAGAGAGATGCATTCGTAAAACGAGATCTGTGGAAGCGGTTAGAGAAGAAAATGGCAACTTACAGACATGATTGGAGATGAGTCTTTGCCTTTACGCAGACGGGAAAGCAGATCCAAAAGATGTAGCAGTTGAGAGAGGTTTCATTGCTGCGAGAGAGAAGAGAGAGTCCAGCGAAAGTCCAACCCAGTCACTGAGTGATGATGGTGCATTGGGCTGAGCAGCATCGAGCCAGCTCGACTGCAGATTTTCCAAATGATTTGCTTACTTTTTTAAAATTTGTATTTTACTTCTTTTCTTTTTTGCTGAAAAAAATATCAAAACCACCATTTGGTCTTATATTCTTTTCAAGATTACAAGTTAACAAGGCTCTATCTTCCAACAATCATTATTTCCTCTACAACCGAAAGGCCTTGGAAATAAACTGAAACTCCATTACATGAGACTTTAGGTTTAACCCTTCACTCTCCTCATTTCTCAATTGTCACCCAATCTTTCCAAGATTTGTTTTCAAAAAAAAAAAAAAAAAAAAAAGGGGCCACGTCACGGGGAGATATTTTGGTGCGCGGTGGTTGTAGCTTCAAGGCCCAAAATGATCTATATATGGACTTCTAATGGGCTTTCTCTAACCCAGTAAAAAATTAAGGATCGACGGCGGCGAAAACCCTGGAAGCAGATCCATCGAGGATTAGGGATCCTCTGGCGTCGGTGATCACCGTGGAAACGGCATGGAGAGTGGAAATGGTGGTGAAAGGAGGGTTTCCGGAGATCCCTCCGCTGTACGTTCAGCCACTGGAGCTTCGACCGAAACTCCGTAATACCGAGGATGCTGCTCGAATTCCGACCGTCGATCTGTCCAGCAAGCTTCGAGTCGGCGAGGAAGGCCATCGGAAGCGCGTGCCGCCGTCGGGGAGCATTCTATGTGGTCAACCATGGAGCTCTCCTTTTTCATTGATTGTGTCGTCGATCGTCCATGTGTGATGCGGGTAACACCGCTTTTAAAGTTGTGAAGTAGAGAATTTCTCAATGAATGCATAGACATATTTGGGGTTTTTGAAGAAATGAATCAAATACGTGTCCAGATGGGTGAATTATATATATGATGATTATAAAAGTTTTATATATTTCAATCATATATATGTAACTTACGATTGAGAAAATTTAACTTGAATCAAGAGATATACGACACTTAATTAGAGACGTTCCTCCTACAGGGAGATATATATATATATATATGAACTACAACAAAACCAGAAAAAAATATCTACGGAAGAGAATCAGTGGCTCCGAAGGAAAAAAAAAACGCAAAACAAATAATCTCTAGCCCTAATGCAAAATCTACTCATTGGAGAATCAAAATAAAGTAGCGAAAGAGAATCTCCCAAAAACAAAACGAAAAACCGTGAAAAACATGATGAAGAACGACTACGAAAGAGAAAGGAAGTGAGGAGGCGGAGAAATTTGAGTTTTTGACAAATAGGTGACAGATGTTAAAAAAACCCTAATGTAGTTTTTTCTTTTTTCAAAATGACCATGAATATAAATTAATTATCAAATTACCCTATATTTAATAATATTATTATAAAATACGGATCGAATCAAATAAGTTGGATAATTCGATTTTGATATCCGTATACTATCCATAGATTTTGGATATAGGAAGGCATAATGATTATAAAGTTTTAAAATCGGTATTCACAACATTGGGCTGTAGCCTATAACATTGAAACGCATAATTACTCGAAGCTTGCAAGGAAAGGGCCTTTGTAGTAAGAACCGCGGGCACAGCTCATTTCTCAACACAAATTCGTGGAACGGGCCCTACACATCGTCGCCTTTTATCCTTCTTCGCCACTACAATGAACCCAGTAGTTTTTGTACCAACATGTGTTTAGTTTCCTTTGGCATCTGATATAAAGCTGATAACTGAAAAAATTATTTAAGATAGCCCTCTCTCTATTTGCAATTACCCTTTCCGATTCATATTTCAGAGAGAAAATTGAAGTCAAAGGCACGAGATTTTGTCATCCACCGCACTAATTTGCTTTAGAACTTAAGCTATACAGAGCAACATTGATAATGAAATATTCAGGTCGGCACCTAACATTGATAACGACCGCACTCAGCAGTTTGTTGTGCCGATTGGCATCTTCTCACCTCAAAGAAGACGGATATGCCTCCCTCATCTTGATCTTTTAAGCTTCCATAGCTCTGTTAATGCATCTTGTAGGGGTTGGCTAATCAAGTCTCTTTTACCCTGGATAGATTCCCACAACCTCAAATTCACAGCATCTTAAGGGACAGCATCCCATGAACAACAATATAAATGGACGTCCCAAGGACACATGAATAAACAGTAAGATTGAGATTCACAGGCAAGCCTCAGATTCTGGAAGCACCAAGCCATACCTTCAATGATGGAACAAGAGCAAACACTTCATCCATACTCTCCGGACAGACATTTGCAATCACACACATCTGCACGTGACGTAACAACAAAAATCAGAAGGCGCTAATCATCTGTCTAAACAGAGGGGCTTCAGTTGAGCTCACTACCTCACCATCAGAGACACCATGCTTTTTCAGACACCTGCTATCCATAGTCGTTAAGTTTTAAAACAAGATACAGACAAGACAATGCTTCCCAGATAGAATTCCAGTCCTTAAATTAGCACCATCTTTTTTCTCAAATTGCGGAGAGAATGGGATAGAGCATGGGGATACAATATTGATGGGAAAAAAGAAGCTTAACACTAAATCATATTAACTTGGCAGACAATTTCTCCACAGTAAGCGCAAAAAATGAACCGAGGTAGAACAGTTAAAGAGGATACTCAAGGAGGGGTCTGACGGACAAAGGGTTTGTGTAATAGCTACCATTTTTAGCATACTGCAATCCTCTGTCGAATGATCTGCGAAATAAACTATATGTTAGACAAATGGAGACCCTAATCTGCGTGGAGCACAGTATGCAATGTAGAGGATGGTACTGACACAGGTATTTTAATAGTGGGATCTTCGGATAACACGACCATCTGGTCCTGGATGCCTTCTAATATTTGAGCAGCTTCACAGTCCATCAAGCACTTGGCATTCTCTGGGAGCTCTGGGAAGCAGAGACCATGACACCGACCACCTAGTTAGAGAAAAGCTAACCAAGTAGAAAGAACACGAGCAAAGAAGTTGACAGGGCAGATGCACAAACCCTTGTCGGCTTTGAGCTCGAGTGGCAGAGACGTTTTGCCAGCCTTTCCACCTTTGTCCACCTTTCCACCTTTCGTACCGAAAGGGTCAGAGATAACCATAACAGATAGAATGCATGCGAAGTAAAGCATACAACAGAGCAATCAAGAGAAGAAAACGGAACCATTAGCAGCAAATCTCCGAAAATGGTCATCGGATCCATTGAGAACCTTATATCTAGGTTCGGTTGAGCCTACACGTTAACAGAAGATAAGACCTTTAGCCGAACGGACGAGAAAGTTGAGACTATGATTCGGAGAGAAAGCAGACTAAGACCTTTGGGTTCAAACTGAACTTTCTTTCCCCTCTTGGCATTGTCGTCCTTCCCTCCTGACGATCCTACACAAAAGCCATAAAACTGAGCAAAACCCTAAAACAATCTCGAGAGAAAAAGTGATCAAACGGAACTAAGAATGCCACACCATGTTTGGAAGGAGTGGACTTGAGAGAAGATTTGAACCCTTTCCCCCCCTTTTCCGACATTGCTTCTCAGTAATCCGAGCCGAGATGATCAATTGGGTGGCTTTCGGCCGAAGAGGAAGAAACCCGATGAGAAGACGTCTGCGAATACAACTCGCCTCCTGATGATAGTACGCGTAGATAGTTTCTGGGCGGGGGTTAAGAGAAGCCCAAATCAAACAGACCGAGCTGAATTAGATAACGATAGATGAGGCTCACAAGATTAGTAAAGGCCCAAACACATATACCCATTAAGATAAGTGATCCATCGCCCAAGACCCAATTGTATAATTGAGTTCCGCTGGGATTTTACCCGCGACAAAATAGGTGGGGATGAAATGAAGAATAGATCTCTCTGCCTTTCTGCATATGTAACAACCATATTAAAATAGGTGGGGTTGAGCATTTCTTTACGAGAACAATTCGAAGATTTGCAACAAGAGAGTTCATAGTTGATCTCAAGACTATATTTCACGGTTATCCATCGTCGTTTATCCCAATGGCGACGGATGATAAAAAGTTGAAAGATGTTTGGGTTGGACAGAAACTTTTGAAGTCATTTGACTCAAAATTTAATTCAGTACTAGTCGTAATTAAAGAATCCAAAAATTTAGATTCAATGACGATGAAATAACTATTAACTCTTTGAAAACATTTGAAAACAGATTGAATCAAATAGAAGAAGAAGAAAATTTTGTTGAGCATGCACTAAAGACGAAGTTCTTTTTTAAGATCGAAAATTCGAGAGGAGATAATCAACAATGACGAGGAGGAGATAGTTATTGCAGACGAGGTGGTCATTGACCAAACTATCATGTGCCGACGGGCAATCGTAGATGATGGAGAAAATAGAAGAACTAAGTATGGTATGTTGGTTTAATGTTCTATGATGTACTGTTTGCGAGCTTTACTTGGATACATTTGATGTATTGACGCTTTCTATGATTTATGGATGAGTGTTTGATTCATTACATATTGTGCATGCTTTAATATGTTATGAAATCCATATATTGTTATGAACAATACTAAACTCATTAGTTGTGTATCATTGTGGGAATAATGATATAATAAGACTAGTATGATGTATGATTGATGATCATAGAGATGATCATAGTTATTGGATACGATCACAATCATAGGTATTCGTTGGAGAACGGAATATCGGGTTGACCCGCATGAGATTGTCACATAGACTAGCGTCATGACTTGAATCTCATATGGCGGTTCCATGATTGGATCCTAAGACCTAAGATATCTACGGAATCCAACATGAGGAGTTGCGTGCTTTGAATACGTCAAACGTCATGCGTAACAGGAGGACTATAAAGGCGTGTATCAGGTACAAAACGAATCATGTGCTGGATTGTAGATAGTCAAGACGGGATTTGTACCTCTCGCAAAAGAGAGAGATATTGCTGGGTCCCTCGTGTGAGCGAGACTGTAGAAATGTGTGGCCGCACGATAGACGAACGTCGTCTATTTCAGACAGTCGAACTCAGTGAACGAGAAAGCAGTCGAATCAGATGAGGTGGCTTGTCCATGCCTTATATTCGACATATGATATCGCGATACAAAAGGATCATCAGCCGGAATCATCACTGGCGTTCATAAGATCACGAACAAACTCTATTCGAGATAGGTAGTCATAGTGTCTTGCTAAAGACCGCCTATGACTTGTATATCCGAAATAGAGATTTCGGGTTATACTGCTATATCGAATGAGCCTACAGGGTCACACACGCAGGGAAGGACAAAACGCACGAGAAAATGACGAAAAACCGAGACGGAAGGGGTTGGAACAGACAGACCGAAAGGGCTAGACCCGACGGTCCGCCAAGTCCAGACCCGACGGTCCACGTTTAGACGCAGACCGTCCGTTCTGTATTGCTGGAAAGGACGGTCCACGTGTATTTCTGTACCGTCTGTTCTGGCTTTCGGGTTTTCGAAAATAAGACCGAATTAGGGTTAAATCACCTTATAAGAAGGAGATTGAAACCCTAATTAATGGAGAGATTTGGGCAACCGTCTGGTACAAAACTTTGAGAGCTTTGGGGGAGATCCAAAGAGTTCTAAGAGTTCCAAGTCTTGTTTTCTCGAAGCGCAAAACCGAATAGCAGATTCGGGTCCTAGCAGACAAGTTCCAACCGTTGGAATCCATCCCGAGGTGTGGATACGTGTAGAGAGCGAGGTATTCCTCCTCCCTTTTGTGATCGAACGAGTTCTTCAATTGATACAGGCCCCGGATCGATTGAGGTAAGTGTTCTAACGTTTCTACGATTCATAAGAACCATTGTTCTAGGGTTCTATAAATTTTTGTTTTACATCCACTGCGCGAACCCTAGAATCGATCTCTTAGGAATAGGATTCGCTCTAGAGATCCCAGAAAACCCAACATGGTACTGGTGTGGCGGAAGAGGTGATCAAGGTCGAGACTGAGGTCATAGATTTAGAATAAACAATGGAAGAAGGTATGATACATCTATGATTTAATATTATATTTGTCAAAATTTTGGTCATTACTTCTATGATTGTTGGCATACATCCATGATACTTCGTACTATTTTCAATTCAGTTTTATGAGTTGAATCTAATGTTTTCATTAATCTGGTGATATGATCTCAGGGAGTGTATCAAGAAACTCAAAGCAAACAAAGAAAAATAGATTGTACATTGACATGAATTCTTGGTTTCATGCACACAGATGAACATTGCAGAGAAATTTACTTATTACTTTGTGTTCTCAACTCCAAACGACGCGAGTCTAGTTGAAAATAGTTTCTAACTCACCATAGTTTTGATCTAGAGAAGTTGAGATTCAAAGAAAAAAACATGGAGAGAGGATGTAACTAACGGTTCAGTCATGGGACAAAGATTGAGGAGGTTGTATTGTTTCATCAATAACTCTTGATCAGAGGCTCGGATTGCTGCGTTACTTGAAGATGCATAAACTAAAATCCAAAACTTTAAATGTTTACCAAGTACATAATTCTTGGTGAAGGTATAGCCTCTCATTCAGTCATTTCAATATCACATACTTAATGAGTTAAATTCTGATCAATTCGATCCAATAAATGATATGATTCTTATTGAATCAATTTCTCAACCCACAACAAACATTGATCAGGTCCAAATAAAATTTGGAAGAGAAGAATATGATTAGTTAGTCAAAATTAAGGAAAAATGATCTTTCAAACTTCACTTTTATTACTTTGGAATTTATTTTTTACCATATGAAATTTTAATTTCACCTTCTTTATTTCATTTCTATCATATTATAATCTATGAAAATGGAAAATAATCATATTAATAAGATATATACGAGTTTTTTTTTAATGTCACTTTTTAATGAGTTTGAGGTTTTACATCTTGGTTCTTTTTAGAACTTATGAATCTAACGAATAAAATGAATTTGTTCGTTATGTTCACCGACTTATCAACTCGTTAGTTTCATAGATGAGTTGTGGCGTGTTCGTGATACCGATGTTTCTAATCGATGTTTGACCGAGTTTAGAACGGTTCTTTGGAAAAGTCTGAGTCTAGATTTCTACCACTAGTTTGGTAGGGATTTAGGATGTTTTCTAATGAATTTGAGCCTAAGTTTAGATCACGGGTTGATTTTGAAATTTTGGTTGATTTCATCGCCTAATTAGATAATTTTCGATATAGGAATCATAACATTTGATCATCTTTATGATTGATTTTAGAGTTAGATCTATCAAAGTATTTGATATTTGAATTCATAATAGATTTAAATAATAGATTTGATTAATATTTTCGAGAGAAGGTTAACCAGTTTAGGAATTATTATAGCAATAGATTATATATTTAGACTTTTATCTAAAAATTCAGAAGATGATAAGTTAAAATAATCTAGATATAGAAATAAGTAATCAAAAGTCTTCCTCAATTTTAAAAAGTTGAATTTCACTAATTGAATATGAATCACCATTATATTCATATATGTGGAAAACTACCATATACATCATAGGCGACAATGATCTCTAAGTGTTATTGTCATTTCATTGCCTTGTATTAGTTTTTGTTACTTTTTATTCGATCTAATTCACTATTTTCTCTTAAACTATAATTTAGTTGACATAAAAACTATACTGATCTTGTTATTTAACCATTATTTCTTATATAATCTGTCCATCCTAGACCGAAGGATGAAATTTCAGAATCATAATCAAGTGAGTGGTGCAATAATCACATCTCCTCACCTCTCTCGATTCATTTAGCACCAAAACACGCGACGAGGATGCACCGCACCTCCACTCGAGATTATGACGCGCGGGAATGATACGCATGAGGAGGGGATGGGGGATCCAGTTGCCGATCACGTTTTAAAATGACATTATATCAAAAATATCCTTACTTTGCTATTCTTACTGCAACACATACACTTCTCTAGTAACTGTGACCATGTGACCCATGTGACTCAAAATATAGTGTGGTTACATTTTGATTTTATTGATTATAACGTTAAATTTACAGTGATCTTACTAATTCATTATGTTCATACCTTGTATATCTTACTAATTATTTGATTAAAACATCATAAATTTAATGTTATGATGAATGAGATCAACATGTGATCACACTATATTTCAGGTCACATAGGTCACATAATCACAATTGGAAAATAGTATGTGTTGAAGTAAGAATAGCAAAGTAATGGTATTTTTGATAATGATTCGTTTAAAATAGCATTATATCAAAAATATTTTTATTTTGCTATTTCTACTTCAACATATATCATTCTCCAACAGTGATCATGTGATCTATGTGATCCAAGTACAGTGTGATCACATATTGATTTTATCAATTATAACATTAAATTTATGGTGATCTCACTGATTTATTATGTTTATATCTTGTATATCTTACTAATTATTTGATTAAAACATGTGATTATACATACTATATTCATACTATATTTGGTCATAGTTAGATAAGGTGGATTAAGGATATTTTTGATAATTACCGTTTAAAATTCGGAATAAACCAGGCCCAACGGAGATGGGAATATTGATATCTGAGAATCCAATCCATCGTCTTCATCACCACGACATCTCAAACCCTAACCTTACCGTGACTGAGATCTCATCGGATCCGGTGGATCTATGTCCGATCTGCACCATACTCAGCTCCCAACAGTTGATTTGGTATGCTGAATCGGAACCAGATTTAAGGAGGAAGGGAGCAGCATGGGAGCTGAGAAGAAATGGCTTTTCACTCTCTTCTCCGTTGTATTTGTGTCGGTGTTACTGCTCTTGCTCTACTCAATCTCTGCCTTCAGTTCTGCTAAGCCCTTCCCTTCCGCAATCCGTCACGGGGCTCATTACCCACCCTCCTTCGCCTACTACATCACCGGTGGTCGTGGAGACAAGGACAGGATATTTCGCTTGCTGCTCGCTGTTTATCACCCCAGGAATCGCTATCTTCTGCATCTGAGCGCCGATGCCACCGACGACGAGAGGCTTACACTCGTGACCGACTTGAAATCCGTGGCTGCTGTGAATGCCTTTGGGAATGTCGATGTGTTGGGGAAGGCAGATCGTCTCTCTCACATGGGCGGTTCTCACACTGCTTCCACCCTTCACGCTGTCTCCATCCTCCTCAAGCTCGATCCCTCTTGGAATTGGTTCATCCAATTGAGCGCCTTCGATTATCCCCTCCTTACTCAAGACGGTAATAACCACTCTCTCTCCTTAGAATTGCTTGAAATCCTACTCTACATGTCTCGACTCATCACGCGTTACTTGGTTATTGATCTACTTGCCTTCTTGATCATGATTCCACTGCATCTGTGAATTAAGATCATCATCCACGAGTTTGTTCTGCTTGTATTATGATGTTTTATGCTTTTAGGTCCGATGATTAGCTGCTTGAGATTGCAGCATCCCACGCTCCACTCTCGAGTCAGATTTTATGACCAAAATAGCCATGTGACATGTGATCCAAATGAAAATATGTATGTTGAAGATTGTTTGAGGATCCTCTGCCCTCAATCTCTTTCATGAATACCTGAGCTGATGTACTTGCTGCCAGTACCCAGTCATCTTAGCTGATATTCCACCATTTTCTTTGTTGTCATTTCTGTTTGTCATTAACATTTTTGACTCATGATTGCTTTCAGACTTATCCCATGTGTTCTCCTCGGTAAACCGAAACCTCAGTTTCATTGATCACACCAGTGACCTTGGGTGGAAAGAGTAAGTAAATACTGTTTGTGGTCTTTTGTTCCTAAAATGGTTGAGTAGGCTGAATGCTAACGGGTTTGTTTTCAGATCTCAAAGAATCCAGCCTATTGTTGTCGACCCAGCTCTTTACTTGGCCAGAAGAACTCAGCTCTTCACTGCTACAGAGAAACGGCCAACACCTGATGCCTTCAAAGTTTTTACAGGCAAAGATTCAGTAACTTTAGTTCTGTTACTGCATCCATGTGCTCAATGCTTTCTACCGAAATTGAAAACAATTGGCTGGTTATGTTGTGCAGGCTCACCTTGGATTGTGCTGAGCAGATCTTTCCTAGAATACTGCATCTTCGGTTGGGACAACTTACCCCGAATCCTCCTTATGTATTTTAACAACGTTGTTCTGTCAGAGGAATGCTACTTCCACACCGTAATCTGCAATGCACCAGAGTTCAGAAACTCGGCAATTAATGGTGACTTACGGTACATGATATGGGACAGCCCACCGAAGATGGAGCCCCATTTCCTCAATGTCTCAGATTATGAGCAAATGGCTCAAAGTGGGTCAGCGTTCGCAAGACAGTTCCAGCAAGATGATCCAGTGCTTGACATGATTGACAGAGAGATCCTGAAGCGTGGGCGTTACCGGGTTACTCCAGGAGCTTGGTGCTCAAGGCACGGCAGCTGGTGGACAGACTCTTGCTCGCAGTGGGACAATGTCAACGTAGTGAAGCCTGGACCTCAGGCGAAAAAACTAGAGGAGACCATAACAAATCTTCTTGACGATTGGAATTCACAGGCGAACCAGTGCAAGTGAAGGGTTGCTAGGAGAAGAGGGCGCACATCACACATTCTTTTGAGTCTGTAATCTTATTCTTTGGGCAACTTGGTCGCTGGATTTATAGGACAAGGATAAGAAAAGGGAAGGAGTGATTTTCTTCCCAGATTTTGTAATTCCTTGAAGAGCCCCTAGTTTAGTCTCCAATGCTCGGAGAGGATATCCTTCTTGATTTTACCATTCGACGGAACGTGTTGTATCCCTGACGATGTCTATATGGGTTATCCTTGAGACTGGCAGAGCTCAAGTCATGAATTCATTCCCTGGACCGAAATTCGTTTCCTTTTTAGTTCGAGTCTTTACAAGACAGTAGTAAATCACACTTGAAAAAAAACCCCGGTGTCGTAACCTCCACGAGAACGTGTTGTCTGTTTGTCTCCCGTGGATTGCGATCTTGGCTTGATGAAGCCTACTACCAGACAACCAAAAAATGTGGCTGGTTTCAAATTTTATAGGAGGTCAACTATCTTGCTTGACATTTGTTAGGTTCCATGGGATGGGAGAAGAAAAAATAATAAATGAAGATTTGTTCTTGATGATCTACGGCAGTCTCTAAATCCATGTACTGCCATTGACATGGCATCTCCTATCACATATACAAAGGACTCAGATGACATTGTCATCGCGAGGAACGGCAATGATGTTGTGCCTTCTTTGAAGTTGTTATTGGAGAATCATTTTAACATCAAGGACATAGGTCAACTCAAATACTTTATGGGATTGGAAATTGCTCGAACATCTCAGGGAATTTCTATTTGCCAGAGGAAATACTGCTAGGATTTGTTGTCCGAAACTGGGTTAACTGGATGCGAACCAGTTCCTATTCCAATGTATCCAAATTTGCATTTGAGTCAGGATTCTGGTACTTGATTGGAGGATCAAACTTCTTACAGGGCTTTGGTCGACAAGTTGTTGTACTTGACGATTACAAGATCTGATATTACACTCTGTTTATAAGTTAGTCAATTTTTGTCTTCACCTGCTGACAAACATTTACAGGCTGCGAACATGGTAGTTCGTTTCAGATTTGAAGCGACACGCCTTTGCCGATGCCGACTGGGCAACTTGCCCAGACACACGACGATCAGTGACGAGATTTTGTATCTTCCTCAGTAAATCTCTAATATCTTGGAAGTCGAAGAAACAAAATACCATTTCTAGAAGCAGTACAGAGACTGAGTACGAAGTAGGGCTGAGCGTTTATGTTCGGTTCTTTGGGACCGGACCGACCCGAAACCGCTGTTATTTCCCGAATGGTAACATTTTTAGAGAACCGAATTTTTTCGGAACCGAAACAAACTTTAAAAATCCCTAAAAACCGAATATTTTTAAAGGAAATCTATCACTTTTTTTATAAAACCTGGAACCGAACCGATACCGAAACCGAACCGTAACCGAATACAATAAAAAACCCGATTGGTACCTATTTTTGTAAAACCGAAAAAACCGAACCGATCTATTCCGTCCCAAACCCAAACCGTTTCCCGAAACGCCCACCCCTAGTACAAAGTATTAGCAAATACATCTTGCGAGATTACTTGGTTTGTGAATGTGTTGAAAGATCTGGAGATTGAAGTGCCATTGCCCATAAACATTATCTGTGACAATAAATCGGTTTTGCATCTAGCTTCAAATGTCGTTTTTCATGAGAGAACCAAACATATCGAATTGGATTGCCATCTGATTCGAGAAAAAGCTCAGACAGGTTTGATCAAGTTGATGCATGTGAAATTTGACAGTCAGTTGGCAGATTTTTTGACAAAATCAGTTGCAACCTGCGGTATTTTTTATGATGTTTGGTCGTTTATCTATTTCGAATCTATATTTTACTGATGAAAATTATAGATTTGAAGAGGGTTATCACATATATAAAAGACATAACTTTATAGGCGTGTATGTATAGGTGCGTGTATAGACAGAGTCATATTTAAGCTCGGTTGTATTGAAAGTTACGGTATAGAAAAATAACAGAAAATTTTTCCACACTTTCTCTCACATTTTCTCCCTCAACTGCTCACGGATTGTTACTCCTGATATCTCCTCCTGTACCATATTAGAAAAGGTAGTGAACTTGTAAGAACAACGGTCAATGAAATATTCATGTAGATGTTTGTGGTAAGTTTAGAAGCATGCTGAGTCTCGGTGTTAATATAAGCGCGGAGGAGCACTAAATGCCTGCCCGAAAACGACAAATAAGAAACTACAAACCATCGAGTTTTCAAATGTTTAACGACAGTGGTCCCTCTCCCAGTCCGATCGCACATACGTCCACAGGTGCTTTACACGACGTGTGTCCCCGGGAACTTAATGAGTTTGCCTTTTAGATATAAACTATATATGTCACTGAATACTTCCAAAGTCCGTACATGTATTCCAAGTCATCAATGTTACACCAACGGCTGAAGATAATGGAGGAAAAAAAGGAGTTAGAAAAGAGTTGCTGTTTATCTAATGAGGAAATGGCATTATATAAATACATATATGTGTGTGTAGATATATATATATAATTAAACCAAAAAGATATATATATAATCTTTACCTGGAATCTGCCTAAACCAACATAGGTAGTGATGATGGAAGGCTGGCCCATTTGAGGCAAAATGAGGTGGGACTAATGATATTGATAGGTTACATTCCAGGTGCTTGGCTGACTCATATGCCTCGACCAGCTCACACGATTGCAATGAATGGCAATGTTATTTGTTGGCCACTCACCCAAAAAAAAAGAGATGATTACACACTTTGCCACTCCTGGTTTTGGAATATATATTAAGACTTGTCTTGATTTTGGCCGCGCAGCATTGGCATAAGAATAAAGAGAGAGTTGAACTACTTCTGGTTTGTTGGGACTCGGGAGCATAGTATTGTGGAGAAATAAACAATTGAGCGTCTTCGACATTACCCGTAGCTTTTTTTTTCTCATCGCTTTCGGCGGGGGATATTTTTGTGTATGTATCCCGAAGTGCTTTTCTTTTTATTCATTTTCTCTGTGTCGCCGGACACGAATGAATTCATGTAAAAAAAAGAGAGAGAGAATGAGATATATGAAGAAATACCCATCTCTGACGTGGTCGAGTGGCTTTCTCAGCGCCAAATGTGTTTTGAAGGTATACCATTCGATTCCGTATGTTGAGGGGATGCAATAAAATGCTTAAAGACTACCCCGGATCTTAGAGATGTAAGTGGGGCGAAAGCCCGGTGAACCTCTCCGTTGACAAAAAAAAGATATACGAAGAAGTATGTGATCGCGAGGTTAGAGAGTCAAAAGTCCTCCATGACTCGACTAAGCGGAGATAGTGATAGGTCTGTCGATTTGCCTAATTTGTACCAAACTTCAAACCATACGCTCCATTAGTTTTTTCTACGCGATGCGATTCCAAACGACAACTCCGACTTTATTGTCAAACACTGGTACCATTTCTGACGAGTTTCACTAAATAAAGGCCACAAAAAACCCAGTGGCTGAATGGGCATAAGTCAACTTCGAATAATTCGTATCTTGCAAGTCAAAACATTAAATGCAATGTCCAGTTTCCATTGGATAAAAAAAGAGAAGAATTTGAGATAATTTGTACTGTTACAGCTCTTTTACATAATGTTTTGGGATATATGTTTTTTTTTTTATACTCCAGAAGTTTACCGGATCTTTGGTCTGACTATATTTTCCAGAGGAACGGAGAAGCCCCAGATGAATATCCCTCCCCACGTTTAGGTACTCTCAGCCAATTATTTTCCTTTGCTTTTAAAACTATGTAAGCTCAAGTGACACACACACACACGTATATGTGGGTGGGAATATGTAACACACACGGACGGTGAAAAGGAAATGGCATTTGCACATCATGCAAGCAACCGTGAACATGTTGTTGGGATAAACGCAAGGCTGTCAAAAAAGTCCGAAACTTGATACCCGACTCCAATCCCCCCCTAAAATTTATGGACTTAGATTTTCAAAATCAAAACCCGTTTGTTCATCGCGTCGGGCTAGCCGAGCCCGGAAATTTATGGGCCAAAAGCGAGTTTCGGACCGGTCTCACCCGTAAGCCTGAGCCCGACCTATAGATTTTGGTATAGATCGGGTTGGGCCAGTCCGCACAATACTTCTTTGTAAATATATATTTTTTTCTTTTTTATTAAGAATTTTTTTAAAATATATATATATATATATATATATATATATATATAT
>NW_010966822.1:1047172-1065284 GCF_000463585.1 Tarenaya hassleriana | reverse complement strand
GTTCGGTTTGGGCCAGGAGGGCCTCGAGTCTAAATTGACACACATTTAATTATATATATATATATAGACAGATAAAATATATATATATATATAAAGAATATTATATAATAGGAAAATCGACATATAAATATCTCTACTTTTACAAAATTTCCAAATAAATACTTGTACTATAAAATTTTTATATAAATATCTGAACTTTCAAAACTTCTACATAAATACCCAAATTTTAAGAAATTGGCCAAATGAAATAATATTCGTTAATGGTCAATTATCGACGGATTCCCTTATAAATTTAACATCGACTTGACGGATTCATCCAAATTTTCCCAGGAGGACCACAAGCTCGTTAATGGATTTTGGTTTTATTTGGTAAATTTTTAAAAGGTTGTGTATTTATGTGGACGTTTTGAAAAGTTCAACTATTTATTTGGGAATTTTATATTTTAGATATTTATTTGATAATTTTTTAAAATTTCAGGTATTTATATACGATTCTTCGTATATAATATAAAGAATTATAAAAAACTAAAAATTTGTTTAATACTAAATAATTTAAGATGTAATATTTTCATAGTTAATATAGTCAAAAATACAATATCATTAGTTTCAAATAATTATTTCAATTGAAAAAGATAATATTTTAATATTTAAAATAATTTCTTATCATATAAAATTAAAAAATTCAAATTTAATTTATATTAAATCAAAATATATAACATTTTATCCATTTTTAGTCACGAAAGATACTAAATTTTTGTATTTTAATAATCTTAATTTGATTATAGTTTTTTCGTATTTTTTTTAATTTCAAGTACAATACTCGGTTCAAACCGGAAAAAAACCCATAGAGTCGGATTCCGAGCCGAATATTTTAGGTCCGCTCATGTTTCGGAGCGGACCGGGCCGTCTTGTAAATATTCTGCCTTGTGTCAGGCATGGTCCGGTCATTTTGACATCGCTAGTTGAAAGCCCAAACAGTAATCAACCGAGGTCATAGTCGGGATTTTCACATCATGCAATAAATCATTCAATTTTTATTTTTATCAGAATCAATTCAAAAATGAAAAAAATAAATTTCTTGAATATAGAAAGAATTGAATCAAATTAGAAAGGATAAAATCACAGGAAACCTATTGTGTGAGAGGAGATCTATTGAAAAGATCTTCTAACCTTTGGTAAATGATTATACTGGTTTGTGTTTAGTTAGTAGAATTCATTGTGAGAGTTTACTAAAAAAAATTAAATGGATAGAAATTATTGATCAGAGTTTACTCGTCCAAACTTTTTCAGAGCCTACAAAAACTTGTTGAGGTTTGTCATTTTATTCATAATGGGTTTTAATGTAGGACAAATGACGGTTTCGCGCATAAGGACATCGAGATAGGTAGCGGATATGCTAGCCACGCGTTTGAATCCCTTTTCTTCGTTCGGACGTTCTCGATCCACGCGTAGAGATATACACAATATCTTTGATTGATTTTATATAATATATAGTATGGATATATATATATATCATTTAGTTTGATAATTTTCTAATAAGATTTAAATTTATATATATATACACACACGCGATATTTTGGTTTAACGAGAAACACATATCATTCGAAAAATACTTTTCGGTACTAGCCGAAGTAACCTGGAAGTAAATTCTGGACTAAACCACATGTAATTAAATTTATTTTCCTAATAAAAAAGGGTGATTTTTGGATGTTTCCGGGGCCTTTACTTTTCAAAAGGGGGAATAAGAAGAACGAAGAGAGAGAGAGAGAGAGACCCTTAATGTAATATAAAAGGAATCTGAGGCTTCAACTGTGAACCATAGACTGCAAAATCCAACAAGAGAGAGTAAAGGCATACGAAATGGAAGGCTGGAGAGTGATGATGATGATGGTGACGGTGACCATGATGATGATGAGTGTATCATCAGCCGCTGGAGAAGACCTGTTGGACGTGGCCAAGCTCCCAATGTTTGTCGACGAACTTCCGAGACTGCCGTCTCTCCCAGGCTTCCGTGTGGCCGATGGTGCTCCCAAGCCCACCTCTCTTCGCATCGGCATGTTCCTCAAGAAATGGGTACTTCCTCTCTCTCTCTCTCTCGACTTCAATCCATCGCTCAGCTTCTGCTTCATGCAAATATCTCTACCTGTTCGTTTTCTGATTTGGTTCCCCCAATTTCATTTGGCTATGTTAAGACTCTTCTCAGATTCCGCTGAGAATACGATTTATCTTAATCTCGTTTACTCCTATGCATATCTCTTCACTCGCTCTTGTCTTACTCTCTCCGTCACTTGTTAGTTATTACTTACAGCCAATCAGCCTTTTCCCCCCTTCCTTTGAATTATGGAATATTCCAAAATAATACCTCAAATTTTCAATTATAACAAAATAAAACCTAAACTTTCTTTTTTATCAAATAAAATCTCAACTTCATTTTTCAGTCAAAAATAAACCTGAACTTTATAATATTTATCATTTTTAACCCTATTGTTGATATCATTCCGACATCTTACGTGACAAGTCAATACTTTGACCGTATTTAACACATCATCGTCCACATGTCACGATATCGAAACGTTACATCAACAATAGGGTTAAAAATTATAAAGATTATAAAATTCAGTTTTATTTTTATCTGTAAAATAAAATTGAGATTTTATTTGATAAAAAACAAAGTTTAAATTTTATTTTATTAAAATTAAAAATTTCAGATATTATTTTGGGATTTTCCCCTTCAATTATTCTCCGACCAATGTTTTTCCTCGTGCTCTCTCTTACCCGACTTAAATATTTCTCCCAAAACGCATCGTATTAGTCGATTTTGTAAACCCCCCATGTTGTTAAATGAATTTACAAATATATCTAAGTTTATACCCAAAAAAAATATATCTAAGTTTTCTAACATCGCTTTTTAGATATCTAGATCTCCAACCCAGAAAATCCCATTTTTTCTACTGTTTACTTATTTACAGAAAATAATTAAAAAACACAACCAATAATTCACACCTGGGCCAACCGTTACGAAAAAAAAACACAAGCAATAATTATTTTGACATTATGTCCATCATAAATGATTAATCCCATAGGAGGATTTATATATTTTTTAAAAGACAGCCAAACAAAAAGGGTACTGGCCTATTTAGGTGCTTAAAGTTTTCTTCCTTTTCAATGCAAAAGTGAAGTAGACACCCACCAATACGCAATATGCAATAATTTCCGAATCAATACACTAAAGTTACAATTATTGAAAAGTTAAGGGTTACTGATGAAGTTTGACCACAGAAATTCCACAGAGACTTGCCACCGACGCCGGTGTTCGCATTCGGTACATCGAGGAGCAGGGCGACGGTACCAGGTCCCACGATCGAAGCCGTCTACGGCGTAGACACGTACGTCACGTGGGAAAATCACCTCCCTTCATCGCACATCCTCCCGTGGGACCCCACCATCTCCCCAGCAATCCCCAAGCACGGGGGAGTGCCGACGGTGGTCCACCTCCACGGTGGCATCCACGAACCCCCCAGCGACGGCAACTCAGCCGCCTGGTTCACCGCCGGTTTCAGAGAAACGGGGCCCACTTGGACCCAAGCGACGGCTCACTACGAGAACAAGCAACAGCCTGGTACCATGTGGTACCACGACCATACCATAGGGTTGACCAGAGTCAACCTCGTCGCCGGCTTGTTTGGTGCCTACGTTCTCCGTCACCACGCCCTCGAGGGCCCTCTCCGTCTCCCCACCGGTCACGAGTTTGACCGCCTCTTGGCGGTCTTCGACCGTAGTTTCCGTACGGACGGTTCCATATACATGAACGCCACCGGAAACAACCCCTCCATACACCCGCAGTGGCAACCTGAGTACTTCGGCGATGCCATCATAGTCAACGGCAAAGCCTGGCCCCGTTTGACTGTTCGACGGCGTAAGTACAGATTCCGTATCATTAACGCCAGCAACGCTAGGTTCTTCAGATTGTTCTTATCCAATGGCCTGGATTTCACGGTCGTGGGGTCGGACTCTGCTTACCTTGCAAAACCAGTGGCCACAAAGTGGCTTCTGCTGGCGCCGTCGGAGATAGCGGACGTGGTGGTTGACTTTGCAAGGTCAGCATCCACGACGGCAATCCTCGCCAACGATGCACCGTATCCGTACCCGGCGGGGGATGCGGTGAACGAAGAGAACAGCAAGGTGATGAAGTTCATAATAAAGGGGGAAGCAGAGGTTGACACGTGGACTATTCCGGAGAAGCTGATCGAGTACCCGCTGGCTGACGTGTCAAGTGCGGCCCTCACGCGTTACATCACCATGTACGAGTACGTGAGCGACACTAACGAACCCACCCATCTCTATGTCAACGGCTTGCCCTACGACGCCCCCGCCACCGAAACCCCCAAGGCTGGCACGTCTGAGGTACTTTTTTTTTTTTTCTTTTTGGTATTTATTACAATAAATTCAATGACATCCAAATCTGAAATCCGATGCGGAATCGGTGGAGAAGGTGTGGAACGTGATAAATCTGACGGAGGATAATCATCCGCTGCACATTCATCTGGGACTTTTCAAAGTGTTGGAGCAGAGGGCGCTGGTGGATGCAGAGGCGTTCAAGGCGTGCATGACGAAGCGCAATGATGCTATCAAGTGCCACGTCAGCAGATACGCACGTGGGGAAAAGACAGAGGTGGCGGCGCACGAGCGTGGTTGGAAAAACGTGTTCAAGATTATGCCCGGGCATGTCACCTCTATCCTCCTCAGATTCTCGTACATCCACTCCAATGCCTCTTACCCTTTCGATCCCACCGTGGAGCCTGGCTATGTCTACCACTGCCACGTCTGTTCATTTCTTCACCTCCTCTTGTTTTTCATATTCTCTCGATTAATAATGACGTGATGGCTTTACGGACTCTAAACTAACGAGGGAAAATCCATTTCGTCACTGCAGATATTGGACCACGAGGACAATGTGATGATGAGGCCTCTTAAGCTCGTCGAGTGATGGTTGCCTGGAATGTATATGTGAACTATCATTATACACGTGATAGTTGTAACTTTCTGTTATAAATTATAATGTCAAGATTTGCATTAATCGGTGAAGGTTTATTTTGTCA
Source organism: Tarenaya hassleriana (assembly GCF_000463585.1). Classification (NCBI taxonomy): domain Eukaryota; kingdom Viridiplantae; phylum Streptophyta; class Magnoliopsida; order Brassicales; family Cleomaceae; genus Tarenaya; species Tarenaya hassleriana. The sequence goes on along the minus strand of NW_010966822.1, from coordinate 1,060,185 downwards.
GACGAATAAAACATGCAGTAAACATTTTCTGTCTGGAATGCGGGAAGGCGAAGGGAAACGACAAGCCTTGTTAAAAAAAAAATGGACGCATTTTGTAAGGGTTACATTGGACTTTGGGTTATCTGAAGATTCGCCGTGTGTTTTTTTTATATATTAAATATAAATATATTATGATAACATCAAGTCCGGTATGACTACTCTCAAATTTTTTTTTTTATAATTCGGAAGTTTACCGGACTTTTGGTCCGACTACATCTTCCAGAAAACCGAAAAAGTCTAGATGAATATATCTTTCACGTTTGGATTTGAATCCATCTCAAATCTTTATAACCAATAGTTACATGTGATGGGATAATTTAAAACATCAAAGAGATCTTACAAATACATGGTCAAGGGATAGGCGTATTGGATCAAATGTAGGGTGCACATAATAATCTCGTGGGATACATTCTGTTCCATGGCGTGGAGCGGATTAGAATGGATAGAGAAAAAAGTGGGTTGTGTTGGCGCGTGAAATGCAATCGTCAAACCCAACCGTCGGTCAAAATGAAGCACCACGTGATAACTCCCCTCTTTTTTGTTAACATTAAATTCAATTTATTGTTATTTTAATATTTAAAACTTTTATATAATTTCAAAGTAAAACTAAAAAAAAAACTCTATCGCAAACTTTTTAACTCATTTTTTTAAAATCAGTTTCTCTTCTTATATTTAACATTCAGAATCTTTTGTCCAAATTTCTTTTGTTCCAATATCCTTTTGGTGACACATTATATTTTGTCTATAAAATTAACTATTTATAAAAAAACATTCAGAATCTAAATATTAATCTTATTCTCATTGTATTCGGTATTGAATATTTAATCCTATTTTTTTCTTTCGTCATGAAAAAAATTGTCATCTATTTTTATTATTATTTAATGTTATTAATAATAATATTTTTATTTCAATTATAAATTTTAATTTTTGATGTGAAATTTGATATAATAAATTAGATGTATGAATTTATATATTTTCAGTTTTATTTTACCAATTTTTTTTATTTTAATTGTTTATTAAATTATATGTAATTAAATTAGAAAATTAAAATATATACAATTCAAAAATTGATATTACAAAATAGATTTACTTGTAATCATTTTTTTAGACGGATGAGAGGCGAAAAGGATACATTTGGTTAATATAATATTTTACATTCGATGCATGGCAAAAATGTCTTTTTCCTCTTCTGTTTACTACTTTTTCATCGTACTGGATCCATTTTTTTACTGCCGCCGAATTATTCTATACACCCCTAGTTATTTAATTAAGGGTAAATTGGAAATCATGAATATTTTTTTATCATGCATCAAATGTAAAATATCATAGTAACCGAAACGTCTCCTCCTCCCCTAGTTACGCTTGATCAAAGTATTTTTACTCTCACACCAGCGTCATCTTTCTGGTCGTTTTGGTTACAACATTTGGATTGCTGCCATTGAAAGATTGTATGTGAAATAAAATGCAGCACTGAGATCGTATATATTCTATTAAATTATTAATTACCGATTATTCATTAAAGCTCTTCCAACATTTATGGATTTCATGATCTATGAAAAAGACATGGCAATATTTATCGGAGTGTATAGCAGCAAAAGTGGTTGTTAATGTTGTTCTTCTTGGGAGAATATTTCTCGGAGGGTATGGCTTCCATCGCACGAGTCTTGAATCCACCGGTCAAAGTCAACCACCGTCCCTCCACGGCTATATATAATATCGAATCCCATCCCCATGCGCTCCCTCACAACCCAAGAAGACATGAAGAGAGGAGCGTTGATAATGTCGGAGCAAGTAAACCGAAAGCTCATTCACACCTTTAGATATCGCAGAGGCCGCCTGCCTCTTGGTAACTTTTCCACCCATTGATCTTCTTTTGTTAATTATAGCTTTACAAATTGCTCTAACTTCTGCAAATTGGGAGGAGGAGTACGTTGTGGTAAGAGCTGCAGGGCGAGAAGGATAAACCACGCAAGGCCGGAGCTTAAAACAGGAGGCTTTTCAGGAGACGAGGATGATCTCATCATCAAGCTTCATGCTCTTCTTGGCAATAGGTTAACTTTTCACCTTTATTAATCCTTATATATAGAGAACGGTATGCATTGGAATTAAACAATGTCACAGTTGCATATATATATATATATATATATAGGTTATTTTTGTATTTTCGGACATTGTATATATGGCCCTGATTGACAGCTTATGGGTATATATTATGCTAGTGTTGGCCACCGGCAGGATTGATCAACTGCAGCTATTTTCCAGCGTTTGTCATTGTTCACGCGTTTTTTCCCCTATCCATTAAGATATAGCTTAGATAAATTATATCGCCCCTTGTTTGTTTATGACAAGTTTAATTTGGAAGCATCAAAATACTATATAGATGGTCATTGATAGCGGGAAGGCTACCGGGACGCTCGGACGACCAAGTAAGGAACCATTGGAACTCACACTTGAAAAGAAAGTTGATGAATATGGGGATGGACCCTAGCAACCACCGGCTGAACCATCATAACCACTGCTTCTGTGGACGTGAGCCGCATAACAACGCCATGGCAGATATAGCTTATAAGGCCGATGATGAATCTTCAGCTTCCCACTCAACTGGTCCCAGCGATCATGGAATAGTGCCTGTCGATCCCATGCCACCCACAGCCAGCCTTCTTGAGCGTATCATCAACGTCTCCTAACTCCTCTTCAAACGTTTCCTCTTTTCCCATAAAGGGCTTAACACACGCATAGTTAGGATGCGTTCCTTAATTATGCATATATAATAGATCTCTTTCTCCTGATCTAAACTCTTTTTTTTATGACTGTTATATGTATAGAGTTATAAGATATGTAAATATTGATTATTATAACTAACCCTAATACACTTGTATAAATACGCTTGTTATTATTAATGAGAATCATTAAGTGCATAATCTATCATGGTATCAGAGCACTGGAAACCCTAAAAATATTTCTTTCTCTCTCACGGGTTACTGCCGCCGTCGCTCTCTACCGCTGTCTTTCTTCCGAAGTCGTCGCACGCAGTCTCGGTCTGCCTGGTAACATTGGGTTGCCTCTCCGAGTTGGAAATCCTTCCTTCGGCACTTCTCTGCGTCGCACCTCCAGATTGGTCTCCTTGTTTCTTCTACTGCAAGTCATCTCCTTCTCACCATGTCTTCTTCACTTGACAACTCATTCGCCCAGGTTGCAGAATCTGTACCGATCACCACCGGTGCTTCCTCCTCTCAGCTTCTCTTCGTGAACATGTCAAACATCACGAAATTGACGTCCACGAATTACTTGACTTGGAGTATTCAGATCCGTGCTCTTCTTGAAGGATACGATCTCTCTCGCTATATTGATGCTGACATCAAAGCTCCAACCGCGACAATGGAGGTCGATGGTGTCTCGCAAGCAAATCCTGAATTCGGCCCTTGGAAACAGCAGGACCGTCTACTTTTCAGTGCCTTACTGGGCACTCTCACTATTTCTCTTCAGCCGGTGGTTGCCCGAGCCACCACAACTCAAGAGGCTTGGCACACTTTGGCTAACATCTATGGCAAAGCTTCCCGCGGACATCTTCTCCAACTTCGGGATCAAATCAAACGAGCCACCAAAGGTACTCAATCCATCGATGAATACATACGGTTCATTGTAGCCAAAACCGATGAGTTGGCCCTTCTCGGCAAGACGATGGATCATGAGGATGTGCTCGAGGCTATTCTTGCGGGTTTACCCGAAGAATACAAACATGTGGTTGATGCTATTTTTGCACGTGACACGGCTATACCTATTGAGGAACTTCATGAAAAGCTCCTCAATCACGAGGCGAAGCTTCTCATGGCTGCGCCCGCTCCATCCTTGCTGCCCTTACCGGTCACCGTGCACAACACGGCCGTGCGTGCGCGCCGTCATCATCGATCATCCGGTGGTTCGCCATGGCCTCGTGGTTCCTTCTCCCCGTCTCAACCGAGAGGATACCAAGGTCGTTGTCAGATTTGTGGTGTTCATGGGCACTCTGCGAAGCGTTGCTCGCAATATCGACCATCGTCTTTGTCTTCTCAACCCGATCATTCATCACCTCAGCCATGGAGTCAGCCTCCACCGTGGTCTTCATCTCCTCGACCGTGGCAACCGAGAGCTCATCATGTAGCTCACCCGTCCTATGACTCCTCTCCGTGGTTGTTGGACAGTGGAGCATCGCATCATATCACGACTGATCTTCATAATCTGTCTCTTCATTCTCCGTATCAAGGTGGTGAGGATGTTGTTGTTGGTGATGGTTCTGGGCTTCCCATCACACATTCGGGTTCCTTTTCTCTTCCCTTACCGAGTCGCTCTCTTCATTTTAATAATGTGCTTTGTGTGCCCTCAATGACCAAGAACCTGGTCTCTGTCCAGCAGTTATGCAGCACTAATGATGTTTCCGTGGAATTTTTTCCGTCTTATTTTCAGGTGAAGGATCTCAGCACGGGGGCGCCAGTTCTCACCGGTCCAAGTAAAGAGGGCGTCTATGAGTGGTCGTCGGGCTCCTCCAGTAGTTCTTCTCCTCAAGTTTATCCTAGTGTCAAGTCCACTTTGTCTGAGTGGCACTCTCGTTTAGGTCATCCTGCGTTTCCTATTCTTAAGTCTATTTTATCGAAGCTTGGCTTGTCGTTGTCTCGGGATTCTTCATCTTTGTTTTGTCATTCTTGTTGCACGAATAAAAGTCATAAATTATCTTTTTCCACCTCGACTATTGTTTCTCATCGTCCTCTTGAAATTATTTTTTCGGATGTGTGGACTTCTCCTGTCTTTTCGATTGATGGGTATAAATATTACGCTCTTTTTGTTGATCACTTTACCAGATATTCATGGCTTTACCCCTTAAAGAAAAAATCTCAACTTCTTGAAACCTTTATTCTTTTTAAACCCTTGGTAGAGCACATGTTCAACGCCAAGATCATTACTCTCTATTCGGATAATGGTGGTGAATACACGGCCCTTCGTTCTTTTCTTGCCTCTCACGGCATCTCTTATCACACCACACCTCCCCACACTCCCGAGCACAACGGTATTTCCGAGCGTCGTCATAGACATATAGTTGAAACCGGTTTGTCTCTCCTTAGTCATGCCTCTCTTCCTACGTCATTTTGGTCATTTGCCTTTGCTACAGCCACTTATCTTATCAATAGGATGCCGACACCTACATTATCCATGTCATCCCCCTTTGAGCGTCTTTTCCTAACCTCGCCGAACTACTCGAAGTTACGTATGTTTGGTTGTCTTTGTTTTCCTTGGCTTCGTCCTTATACGTCTCACAAACTCGAGCCTCGTTCTCGTCCGTGTCTTTTTCTCGGTTACTCACCAACTCAAAGCGCTTACCTCTGTCTTGACCCACTTCACTCTCGCCTCTTTGTGTCCCGTCATGTACAGTTTTTCGAGTCGATCTTTCCTTACTCAGATTTTTCAGCCTATTTTCCTTCTCCGACATCTGGTGTTGTTGAACCTTCTTCATTCTCTCATCATCCGGTTCACCCTTTGAGTCATGCTCGGCGCCCACTCACGACACCTCCGCTTTGTCAGCCCCTGAGCTCGGATCTTTCACCGTCGGTTCCTCTGCCTGCGAACATCTCCTCTGCTAGTGCTCTTCGGTCCTCTGACATGGATGGACCCGTACTTGGCCTGGATTCTTCGGCTGATACTCCTGCCTTGACAGCATCGGAGTTGCCTCTCTCGGACTTGGCTGTCACGTCTGGTTCGCCGGTTCAACCCATGCCGGTAAACCTTCATCCGATGCAGACTAGATCAAAGAGCAACATTGTTAAGTCCAATCCAAAATATGCTCTCATGGTCTCTGCTTCGAATGCTGATGTTGAACCGGCAACTGTGACTCAAGCGCTTAAGCATCCTCGTTGGAGAGCTGCGATGACAGAGGAATATGAAGCTCTTTGTCGCAATGAGACGTGGGTTTTGGTATCTCCGGATAGTGCTCAGAATGTTGTTGGATGCAAGTGGGTCTATAGAGTGAAACGGAAACCCGATGGCACTGTGGACAGGTTCAAAGCGCGCCTTGTTGCCAAGGGATTTCATCAGCGACCGGGGGTTGATTTTCATGAGACCTTTAGTCCGGTTGTTAAGCCGACCACTATTCGGGTTGTTCTAAGTCTTGCGATCTCAAGTGGCTGGCCTTTACGTCAACTTGATGTCAACAACGCATTTTTACAGGGAACATTATCCGAGGAAGTCTACATGTCGCAACCTCCGGGTTTTGTTGATCATCGACGTCCTGACTTTGTGTGTAAACTCAGGAAGGCTATTTATGGTCTCAAACAAGCACCGCGGGCTTGGTACTCGGAGCTTCGTACCTATCTTCTTGGTCGTGGGTTTCAAAATTCTTTGGCGGATGCTTCCCTTTTTATTCTGCATCAATCGGATGTTCGAGTTTTCATCTTGGTCTACGTTGATGATATTGTTGTGACCGGGAGCTCTTCTTCTCTTGTCACTCGAGTGATCGATGATATTGCTGCCCGTTTCTCTATCAAAGATCTAGGTGACTTATCCTACTTCCTTGGGATCGAAGCTTCACGAACACCGAAAGGACTACTACTCACCCAGAGGAAGTATATATCTGACATTCTAGCCCGAGCTAATATGTCCGAGGCCAAGCCGGTCGCCTCTCTGATGGTGTCCACCTCTCGGCTCTCAGCATTGTCTGGCTCTCCCATTGACAACGTCACCGAGTATCGAGGTTTGGTCGGTAGCCTTCAATATCTCTCTCTCACCAGACCAGATATTCAATTCGCTGTGAATAAGTTGTCTCAGTTTATGCATACACCTACGGATGAGCACTGGCATGCGGTCAAACGTGTTCTTCGTTATCTAGCTGGAACGAAGGAATGCGGTATTTTCTTTGGTGTTCATTCATCGCCGGTACTTCATGCGTTCTCGGATGCTGACTGGGCTGGAGACCGCACAGACTTCAAATCTACTGGTGCGTATGTTGTGTTTCTGGGTAGTCATCCCATCTCATGGTCTTCCAAGAAGCAATCGGGAGTCTCTCGTTCTTCCACCGAGGCAGAATATCGATCTGTTGCGAGTACGGCTGCCGAGGTTAAGTGGGTGTCGTCTCTTCTGTCTGAACTTGGATCTCCTCCTTCGTCGGCACCGGTTGTCTATTGTGACAACATCGGGGCCACTTATCTTAGCTCAAATCCGGTGTTTCACTCACGTATGAAGCATATTGCCCTTGACTATTTCTTCGTTCGCGGACTTGTTGAATCCGGCGATCTCCGTGTCTCTCATGTCTCCTCTGCGGATCAACTTGCGGACGCTCTCACCAAACCTTTACCAAGTCTTGTCTTTCACGATCTCTTTGTCAAGATTGGCCTCACCTCCGGTGTTCCATCTTGAGGGGGCGTATAGAGTTATAAGATATGTAAATATTGATTATTATAACTAACCCTAATACACTTGTATAAATACGCTTGTTATTATTAATGAGAATCATTAAGTGCATAATCTATCAATATGTTAAGTATTATACTTTTATTGAACCGCTTTTTCCAATCTAAGAGATAGTTCCAATGTAAAACTTTTGATCCTCCAACAATGGGGTTATTATTTACCTACAATAAATCTGTTTTCACGTTCAGCTTGTTCTTACTGTTCTCCATTTTTTCATATCATTTTTCTAAATCTTTTTCGTACTAATTATACTATCTACCCTGAAAAATAAAATGTGACGGCAAAATAAGACAAATAAAAAAAGAATAAAATTAATTTGATTATTATATATATTTTTTATTGTATTACGTTGGAAATAAACTCACATATTCATAGAAAAAATACCAAAAGAAAATAAATAAAAAAAATATAGGTAGAATGAAAACAAATAAAATACAAGATATTTGACACAATTAATATTTGATTTTTTAATTAGTATTGTGCCTATAATTGTTTTCAATCGTATCCAAAATCAATATTCACTTTTAATCACAATTATATGTATTTTTCTATTTCAACATCATGTGAGATGAATAGTGATTAGATTAAAAAAAAAACCGAAGTATATAAGCAGGTTTTCAAGATGAGAAAAGCCAGCAAAGTAACGTATTGTGAGAACATTCATGGACGCGTTTCTCCTACAACTTCGAACTCCGTTCATCATCTTCATTGGCAGCGTCACGTGCGTAAATTGGAATGGGCTTATAAAACTATGCATTTTGAAACTTCAAAAGTAACTTACGGAGACACATGTTAGAAAAAGACAAACCAAAATGAGTTTGAAACTCGTAGAAATATAGTAATCCGAATATCATTTTATAATATACTTTCTGAGATATAATAAATTTTAAAAACGAGTCTCAACAATAATCTATGAAACTCTCAAAGAATAAATAAAAAAAAAAACTAATCAATTCTATTCACCGAGAAAAAACGCAAGTATAACTCATTTGCGGTTAGAGTTACACTCAACCCCCATAAAAAAATTTCTTTTTATTTCAACTCATTGACACAATAAATTTTACTGAACGAAAAACCTCACAATAGAAACACTAATCAGAGATATATGGAGATTTTCTCAATATATCTCTCCTTCAATTCACACTTATCTTTAGGGCAAATGCTCTCTCATAATACTCTCTCTTAGAAAAATAAGGTCTCTTGGGTTGAAAACCCATTGTGCATCTTCTACTTCTCCTTATAGCTTCCAAGCCTCACGCCAAATCTACATGCTTCGATCCTTGATTGCACCAAATCTTCTTTACTTGATTCTATATCAATATCTTATAATCTCAACTCCAATCTTTTCGTTCTTATATCTTTTCAAATTTCATTCCTAGATTTTTTCTAAGTAGTTGAATTTGAAACAAACACTCAACAACCAAATACTACATGTACAAAAATTGAACTACAATGTACAATCAATTTGGTTTTGTAGAATTTTTCTAAAGAGTTGAATGTTTCATTTCCACACAAAAAAAAAACTTTCTTACATGGAAAAAATTTCTCGAGAGTCCTTTCAGACAAATTCACCATGTGAGAAAATCTGATGTACTCTTAAAAAAACTCTTTTCTAAGTTAAAAAAAATCTGTTAAGTTTGAAGTTAAGAAAATAACCTAATAGACGTATTCACCTCATTAGAAAATCCCGACATACTACAGTACATAAGAATTTGGATTGTTTTATATATATATATATATATATATATTTAAAACAATTTTGGAAGATCTAGTGGTGATGTCGGTGAGTTTTGGATCTCAGCAACCTCGGCTTATATACGTTCCCAGGTGACGGTGATGCCTACAGCAGTAGAGTTGTACAGCAGACGTTGAAAGAGTGGGCGTGTAGCGCCGTACCTTATGTTCACATGCACGTACAAATGGCTTTTGATGCAGGGGATGCTAAAGGCGAGACGTCTCTGGATGGCAATGGATATAATAAACATTTGGAAGATCAAATGGCTTTGGAAACCATCTTGCATATATATCATGCCATCGGACATGATTTCGGCATTGGCAAGGAAGCCAACAAGACGATGCGTATGGGAGCGTAGTGTATCGCGTTGGAAAGGCCAGAATCAAAACACACTGACTAATTAAGGGGTTTGCAACTGTTGGTTCCTTCTCGTCAGTTTATAGATTGTCCGAATAGGATACAACTAAACTAGCTTTCGGTTTCACATTGTTATTCTGTTCCGATCTCCTTTCGACTTGCGCTTTTATTGGATTGTGTCGAGGGTGATTTACCCACCTTTTTCTGTTGTTTGGATCGGTACGGTTCGGGTGCAGTGGGTGGGGTGTCAAATAGTTGAGCCGAGTTCACCTTGGATCTTGCAAATTAAAGAAAATCTCAAGAGGGTAATAATTGCGTCTTGGAAATATAAAACCATAAATGAAGCATTTCTAAAAAAGCAACAATAATGGCCATTCTATTACTTGTATGCTCTTTAAAAAATAAATTGGATCTCGCTTTTCAAAGATGGTGGTGTAACTAGTGATGTCAATTGGGTTGGCCCAACCCATTTGGGCCCAACCCATTTGGATTTGAAAGATAAACTGGTTGGGTTGGGTCGACCCGTTAATAATAGTGGGTTGGGTTGGGTCAACCCGTTAAACCCGTATAAACCATATAAACCCATTTATATATTCACAAATTACTTATACATATGTATAACTATTAATATGTATACTCATATAACCTAGAAATTATCATTTTAATATTCGATTTGGTTTATCGATTCAATAAAAATATATACAAAATTCGATAGTTTATAAAAAAAATTATACATTTCTTTAAAAAAATCATACTTTTATTATTTTTTAAATTCGATTCGATGTTTTAAAAATATTGTCGTTTAGATTTTTTGAACGGTTCGTTTCGAGAACGACACCGATTTTTCAATACGATTCGATTCAGAAATGGTGTCGAGTTTTCCGGTATGATTCGAATTTTTCGATAGATTCGATTCGGAACGATACCGAGTTTTTCGGTACGATTCGATTCGGAACGGTACCGAGTTTTTTACACGATTCGAATTTTTCGGCACGATTCGATACGAAAACGACACCGAGTTTTTCGGTACGATTCGATTCAGAACGGTACCGAGTTTTTTATACGATTCGAATTTTTCGGCACGATTCGATACAAAAACGACACCGAGTTTTTCGGTACGATTCGATTCGGAATAGTACCGAGTTTTTTATACGATTCAAATTTTTCAGCACGATTCGATGCGAAAACGACACCGAGTTTTTCGATACGATTCGATTCAGAACGGTATCGAATTTTTTATACGATTCGAATTTTTCGGCACGATTTGATGCGAAAACGACACCGAGTTTTTCGGTACGATTCGATTCGGAATAATACCGAGTTTTTTATACGATTCGAATTTTTCGACATGATTCGATTCGGAAATATCACCGAGTTTTGGATACAATTCGATTCAGAAACAAAACCAATTTTTTCGGTTCAATTCGGAACGGTATCGAGTTTTTTTATACGATTCGAATTTTTCGGTATGATTTGATGCGAAAACGACACCGAATTTTTCGGTATGATTTGATTCGGAGTAGTATCGAATTTTTCGGCACCAAATATTTCGATTTAATTTATATACATATATATGTATATGTATATATATAAATATCTATATATATATATTAATTTTTATATATCTAAATATAACAATTTTAATTAGTTACAAAATGAGTTTAATTTTAACTAAATATATAATGGGTTTAATGGGTTAACCATTTAACCCATGGGTTTAATGGGTCAAAACCCATGTAACCCATTTTAAAAAATTAACCAAATGGGCTAACCTATTTGGGTTTATAAGTGGGTCGGGTTGAGTCGACCCGTATAATCCGACCCATTTTGACATCTCTAGGTGTAACAGGAGCTGCAATTGGATTGCCAATATAGTTAAAAGATAATGGGTGTTATCTATTATTATTATACGAAAAATCTCAAACAATCCATGGCCATAGGGATTAACAACGACTTTTTACTTTTACTTTTTCAATTGCTGCATTACAATATCATTCAATAGGCAAAACAAACCCCATCTGACTTTTACAACCAAGCAAGCACGCGACGACCATTGCCACGTCAAAATTTTAGGGAAGGCCCCAAAGGAAATTTGTTTCCATTATGAGTTGGTTACAATACAAATCATAATATTCCAAGGACAACTGTATCCCGTTGTTTTCCTCTCCCCTCCCCGCGAATCTCGCTATATTTATTCATTTATTTATGTATATTTTACTTATCCACTCATTCAACTTTATTATGTTGCTTTCTGTATCTTACACGTCTTTTTCCCACTAAAACAAATAAAAAAAAAGGAACCAGAGGGACAGACGGAGTCTTTGGAAGAAAACGGTGGCATCTCTATTAAAGCACGTCAGAATTCGACACATGGCTTCCTTATTGGACCAATAAGAAAAGGGAAACGAGCTGCAGCGAGCGGGTTCCCACTTGCCGAGTCGATTGCTGAAACGCTGCCGCCTGCGCATCGAAATGGCCGGAGGAGGCGTCTCTCCAGCCGCTTTGCTCGACCTCATCAGTGAGATCGTTGGGATTCCGGCGAATGCCGGATTGTTCAAGAAGGACTGCGCGGATCTCGCGCGTCGAGTCTCTCTCCTGAGTCACTTGGTGGAGGACATTAGGGATTCTTCGGCGGCTTCGTCTTCGGAATCTGAATGGTGGTCTGATCTCGTGGTGGGACTCCAGGCCGCGAAGCGTCTTCTCTCCTCTGCCGCCGCCTTCCTAGCTCGCGAGCACCCTGTAAGCATTCTCTGATTGTCTGGTTTGGCAATGTCGAAGACTGCTTATACATCAAGTGTGATGGTAGTCGTAACTGAGATTTGTGGGATCTATTTCCCCTTGTTGCTCATTTTGTTCGTATGTAGCGTTCTCAGAAAGATAAGGGTAGAAGTATAACCTTACTCGGCTCCCTAAATAGTCTTTCAGATTGGAAACCACTGTTGGTGAAACCCTGGAGTCATGCGTGTATATGTCTCTGTCTCTGAAATTTGACGTGTCTTTGATTGAAGGACGGGGCTGCCAAGAGAGTCTCCTTCCAGTTCCAATGTGTGACTTGGAAGCTAGAGAAGGCATTGGGCAATCTACCCTTCAATCAATATGATATCTCCCAGGAAGTCCGGGAACAGGTTAGTTCATCTAGGCTTGCATATACACATCTCCTTCTCTCTGTATGTGTCTGTGTGAGTGTGTATAGAGTGTCTGGAGTAGCCTCCCAAGTGCTTTGCTTGTATCAGGTGGAACTAGCGAGATCCCAGTTGAGAAGAGCCATGCAGAGATACGGCTCATTGAATACGAAAAAGTTCTCTAATGCCTTATCTGAGAAAATGGGCAACAATGCTTATAGCAACGTGAAGAGCAAAATTACGGAAAAGCTGGAGACTGTTCCACAAAGCATCGATTCAACTGTTCCCTTCTCTAACGAGAAGAAATATGAATCACCTCGGAAGAG
>NW_010966822.1:1044218-1047127 GCF_000463585.1 Tarenaya hassleriana | reverse complement strand
GGAAGAGCTCTTCCGTTTCTTTGGCCTTCTATTTATCAAAAGATGCCGATGAGGAAAGATTAGAGAAAGCTGTCAACAAGAACACCGACAATGCAAAGAAATATGATAAACTCACAATTCCAGAAGATTTTCTTTGTCCGATATCTCTGGAATTGATGAGGGATCCTGTTGCTGTGTTCACTGGACAGGTATGATAAGTCATATTTTTTTCTAGCAGCATTGGTGTTCATTATTGAAGCGGCAACCTTTGTTCTTTTGCTGCGTTTCTAGTTGGTAATTGATGCTTTTCTTCATTGACAGACGTATGAGAGGTCGTATATTCAGAGATGGATAGACTGTGGCAATCTAACGTGCCCAAAGACCCAGCAGAAGCTTGAGAACTTTACGCTTACTCCAAACTATGTTTTGAGAAACCTGATCTCTCAGTGGTGCGCTAAGCACAACATTGAGAAGCCGACGGTTTGTGTGAACGGGAGGACAAAAAACCGTGACGGATCTTTCCATGATATGGGCGGAGATATGTCAGCAGTTCGGGCATTGGTTCGTAAGCTCTCCAGCCGATCCATTGAAGATCGCAGAGCTGCTGTTTTGGAAATCCGCTCTATGTCAAAAAGGAGCACAGATAATCGTATTTTAATTGCAGAGGCAGGAGCCATTCCGGTTTTGGTGAACCTCTTGACCTCAGACGATGTGACAATGCAGGAGAATGCAGTCACTTGCATTCTAAACCTCTCCATATATGAAAACAACAAAGAGCTGATAATGCTTGCTGGTGCAGTCCCCTCCATCGTGCAAGTCGTGAGGGGTGGAAGCATGGAAGCCAGAGAAAACGCTGCAGCGACACTATTTAGCCTTTCCTTGGCAGATGAGAACAAGATAATAATAGGTGCATCAGGTGCGATTCCGGCGCTTGTGGATCTGCTCCAGAGCGGAAGTGCCAGAGGGAAGAAAGATGCTGCGACAGCATTGTTCAACCTCTGCATTTATCAAGGGAACAAAGGGAGGGCCGTGAGGGCAGGTATCATAACCGCACTGGTGAAGATGCTAACAAACTCCAGCCACCGGATGGTGGATGAAGCTTTGACCATACTCTCAGTGCTCGCCAGTAACCCAGACGCAAAGGCAGCAATAGTGAAGGCAAAAACAATACCTGCTTTGATACATCTTCTGCAAACAGACCAACCCCGCGACAGGGAAAACGCTGCAGCCATATTGCTGTCTCTGTGCAAGAGAGACCCCGAGAATGTGATAGTGATAGGTAGACTGGGTGCTGTCTTGCCCTTGATGGATCTCTCGAGAAACGGCACAGCGAGGGCCAAGCGGAAAGCCACTTCTTTGTTAGAGCTTCTCCGCAAATCATCATCTGAATAGCTCTAAAAAGGTTCTCACTTACCTCAGGAGAAGTCTCTTTTGCTTTCCACTGGGGGGTCGAAATCCAATTGTGATTATTTGTTCCTTTTTATGCCTCTGTAAAAAGAAGGGAATTGATTTGATCCATTTGAGAACCGAAACTAAAATGAGAAAACGCGAATAATGGACAATGCAGCATAAGATCATTTGGACTCGGTCAAATCCGCTTCACGGGATCCGAAGCAAGAGAGTCGAGGATCGATAGTTGACAAAAAGTCATTTTTGGGGATTGCAGATCCTCGGCGTGATTACCGCAAAAGCCATTTTCCCCTAAAATGAAGTGTTTTTTTTTCATCTTACTGCCAAAACAGAAGGGGGCGAATCTCGCTTTCAATTACGAAAACAAACACAAACGATTCTTGGTGGTCAAAACATTTTCCAAGTCGAAAGCGATATGGTTGTGTAGTTGTCAGCATTGGTTTTAAAAATCTTGAGAGACTAGGCTCCTGGTTGAACCCAACATAACGGTCCGTAAATCCATGGCTACTTAGGATCTAACCCAAGAGAACCGAACACAACTGCTTCTCGCATTTTTGTTAGTCCCTTGACAAAGATCCAATTTTTAGTGGTCCAACCTAGCAAATCCTGAGCTTGGGAAGCAAGAAAGCAGCGAAAATCATGAAGACCAATGGGGAGAGTTTCAAGATGAAGAGGAACAGCGGTCAAAGACTTTCCGGGTCTGGTTCTCTTGGATTCCGAGGCTGTGAAGCATTTCGGCAGAACATGGAAGCAAGGTGAAACGACAATGATGAGATAGGGAATCAAGATGAGCGCAAAGGAGAAGCTGAAGTCTGATCTCCTGATTGCGAACATAAAAAGTGAAGATGAAGATGAAGTTGCCAAAGGCACAAGTGGAGAAGCCAAAGAAAGAGAGTGTGAGTGATGCTGAGTTTGCCCAGAAGATTGTGGCTCTCCGTCTCCTCAACTCTCCCAAATCCCTTCCCCCATCAAGAAATACAACTGACAAATCCTAAGCCAAAGGGCCGAGAAACTCAAGGTGGTTAGATTCAGACACAGCATGTGCATGTGGCATTCACGGCACAATATCATTAGGTGAGCTGTTTTCTGTTATTCCTTCTTTGATTTTGCTAAAGACCAAATCAACGACCCACAATTGTTGTTTCTTGCTTTCTTTCTCCCCTTAACACACTTGGTACCAGCATCCTCCGATTTGTGCAAAAATGGCTTCCTAAAGAAAGTTGCAACATCTTTTGAAGTTGTTCTCATTAAAAACTGAAGCTCTTAACTTAGGTGGCGCATGCTAGTGTTGAGAAAGATTTAATCTGGGATTGTGTCTTAAGGCTACTTTTCCCTAAACCTGTGAAAAAAGGATGGAACTATCTGATTTCTTTTCTGTAATTTTTCTTTGGCCATTGTACTTGCAGGACAAGATCAGGCTTTGTGGGAACGAAAGAAGGAGAAAGCTCACCTACGGTTCGGTCATGATGGATTCAATTCCTTATCCTGAAGCTTTGGTCTTTACTCTTTCGTCGACAGTT
>NW_010966822.1:988884-1043933 GCF_000463585.1 Tarenaya hassleriana | reverse complement strand
ACCCTTTCCCTAATGCATTGCTTGTTTCTTTCTTACAATCCAAGGTTTTCAGTGATACAGCTGTTGACGTTTTTCTCAAAATGCAAACAACTTTAAAAGGCAATGTATACATTCATCTCGTATTTTCTTTGGTTATGGGTTCACTTTGCCGGTGATTACAATATACATTCTCCAGACTCGGAGAAATCAATCCACAAGAGAGAAAAGAAAAACAAAGGAGATATAGGTGAGCTCCGAAGAGGTGTCTGTGCCCAATTGCATTATTGATGAACAGATAGGGGTAGGGGTGGTTGAAGGGTTTCATTCAGGAAGACCACTGATCAGGGACGGTGAGAAAATACGTCGTCATGGCCTTACGGAACCTTTTCTTGTACTGCTTTGGCGAAATAATAGTGGGAGAAGCGTTCTTGGGACCTCCGAGGATGCCGGAGGCTTTGACCCAAGTCTCGAGGTGCTTGTCCCATGTGTACTGTCTCATGAAGTCGATGATCCCCAATACCAGCTCTTTACGCTCCTCGTCTATCCCGACCAGTAGAGAGTAGTCCATCACATCCACGGACTAAACAATCATTCAACAACCCACAAGACAATGAATGAACCATCAGATGTTTAGTTTAAGCCCTTGATTTCATCATTCAAAAAACACAAAAAGGACTTACGGCCAAGAAGGAGGTATCATTCCATATGGCCCTCTCCAGGCTTCTCTTCGCTTTGCTCCCAAGGAAAATGGGTTCAGTCCGGAGTGTCTCCAACAGATTCATATCCAGCAGAACTTTGTTTCCCCCTGATGTGTTTGCGTTATACCGTGACCGTGCTGATCCCTTGAGATCATAGATCCTAGTTATGCCTCTCCTGTAGAAGAGGTTCTCCATCACCATCAAGTCCATTTTCATCTCTTTTCCACCATTCAGATGTTTGATAGATACCTGTAGTAAAAAAAGACAAAATATAATGGCAGTGGGATTAAATCATAGGCATAAGAATTCTAAATCAGAGCCACTTCTTTATCCCAGAGATTGCCTAAAATAAACACACCCCGCACTTTGAAGCTAAGCATTTGCATATGAAGACTAACCTGATAGATACCGAGGACCTTAGCAAGGCAAGTCGGACTTCCAGAACTGAGCGAATCCGTCAGATACTTAAAGTATTCGGGTGCAAATTCCTCAAAAGATTCTAGCTCTGTCTTTATGACCTGCTTTATGATGAATCTCTCATCCAATGACTTGGCAAAGTAAACATTGCTTTTTCCACCCTGGGCACGCCACCTCTGGCAGCGGCTTAAGGATCTCACAAAGTCCACTTCACTTGGACAGCATTTATTCCTCAGAGAATCAAACAGCTTTGCAAAATAACATGTGACAGAGAATTTCACCTTCCCTTCAGTTGCAGAAGAGTCGTCAATGAAGGAAATGGTCAAATGCGGTGACTTTTTATCGTCTTGAGACCCGTAGGCTGTGTAGTGAATGAAATCAACATCCACTGACCCCAATGAACGCCAGGACATGAAGGCAGGTGAGGTCTGTCTGTTCCTGTCAATGCCACCACCCTTATCAGCAACCCAGCCCCCATATTCCTTGGAACTAAGAGCATATGATATGACGCTGGCAGGGTCATCGTCATAGACAGGAATCACAATATCATTGAGACAGTCTTGGGAAATTAGGAACCGAGCCCCATCAGCCATGTGCGATGCAGAAGAGATGTATGTGGGCGTTGTACCAACAATAAGATTCAACCTTTTTACTTCAAGCGGCAACATTTGCGTGTAAGTCCTCATCACATTAGTGACAGGATCCCTCACCATGTTTCGATACTCTCCAGAAGCGTGGAAGGATCTGAGCGTCGAGAGATACAATGAAGACGGAGGCAAACCTTTTTGGATTCGTTCTTGGTATCGCAACACAGAATCAAATGAATGAACCCGTATCGGCCTGGCTAACCTCTGAAGGGGAGAGTTAACAGCCGAAAAGCCTTCTGCCTCAGGCATTGGTTGAGCATTCTCTAGACTCTTACATGTGCCTAACCACGCTGAATCTATCCTCTCAGACAACGAAGAAGCTGGGGAGAGCGTGTTTCCTGAGTCTTTATTATCAGTAATAGCTTCTGAATCAGAAAGTACATCTTCTCTGTCATATGGACCCTCATTCGGTCCAAGACCAGTCTTTGGACGATGCTGTAATTCTGGATGTCCAGACACATCACCATCAGAAGCTTTAATGGCACATGCTTTTCTAAGTCGAGAATTTAACAAGCAGAGTTGATGATCCCAAGCATAAGAACCAATCAGAAGTGCGCGTCTCAAACGATTTAGCTCTAGAATATCCAAAGTACTCTGACTTTCTTGAATATTCTCCACAAAAATAGGTTGCAAAGCATCCTGTTTACAAGAAATGCTTAGTTAAATGTAATGAAAAAAAAAATATGCGTAAGTAGGGCAACCAAGAATTGAGAAGCATAAGTGTGTCTACCGTTAAAATTCAGCACAGAGAAAGCACGGGATGCACTAGAACAAAAGAATTAGATACTCACATCATATTCATCTTTCTCTTTTAAAAGCTGATCTTTAAGGTCCATTATGCAGCTCTGCAGATCATAGGCATCAGATAGTTCCTGCTCAATAGAGCTGCTTTTCTCTTCCATGCTGTTGAGGGTCTCAGATATCTCAGTATACATAGTCTGCATTTTACTCATAAGCTGTAGAAATTGCAAACGGTTAAAAATATGGGATTTGATAGGCATTCATAAATCAAGAACAGTTGTTTTAGCAGTGTATCAAAAAGTAAACGTTTCTTTAAAAAAACCCACCTCTGCCGCCTCTTTCCGTATCCACCCATGTTGATGGTGGCTGTTGAATTCAAGCACAGACGGGGGCAGGCAGACAGTAAGTATATCGATAGGGGAATACCTAAAGAACGCAACCATACTCCCGAATCTGCCAAACATTAAGTTGTATAGCCCGCTTCAGAAGTTAGCGCTTTAACAACTTGAGATATCAGGGTCGTTTTTTGAGTCGAAAGTATGTTTACCCATAAAAACGCAGACAGTCCCTCTGAAGCGAATGGCCACAGGATGCAACACGATTTGCAGTTGCGTGATTTGAAAAGCTAAGTTCCAGAAACTTCCCAAAGGATAGTCCCCAAGCAGCATCAGACATAACCACTCTTCGAGTAGCAGGAGGGACTCCATCCACTTTACCACATCTTAAGCAGCGGTGCCACATCCATATCTTCCCATCCTGTTCTCCAGGAAGCTTCATTGAAGAGAGGCGCCTAACAATGATAGTAAGATTTCCATTCTGGTGAGTATAGCAGAGGGCATGTGCATCAACAGGCTCTTTGCAAGATCTACAGGTAGAAGTCTGTAAAGAAATGGAAACACAAGAAGGATAAATTTATATTGCAAAATTTGATGGCATGAAAGAAAGGTGGAAATGTGGATAGAGATGCGAGCCACCTGGTCAAAAAGATCGTCCCGGAGATATCTTCCGAGAGGTTTATCGAAGGACCCATAAAACTTAATCCTCAACAGCCGGGAACGTTCACAAACAGATTCTTTCAACACACAATGGCTCGAAAAAGAGACCAATATACTGTGATGAGAGTCAGCAGCCGAGAAATACTCGCTCGAAACATCATTTTCATCAAATTTCTCATTTTGCAGCAAATCATGAGTTTCCTCTAATTGGTTATCTTCTTCACCTATCAATACTTGGGTATGTGACTCTGGAATTTCTATACTTGAGGGTATAGAGGAGATTTGCAAACCTTTTAACTGATTTGAGAGATATGAACCAATAACCAAATTATTGGGTAAATCTTTGTTTAAGGCATCAGAATGCTGTGAATCAACTATACACGATACTGTACCAGAAGATGAAGGGAAAATCTGGCCAGGATGAAAATCCTCACTCAGTGATTCAGACACCTCATGCTCTGCTGTGTGGGCCAAGAGTTGATCTTCATGTATAGCAGTATCAATTACAGTTTGGCAACTGGTTTTTGTTGGAGAATGAGTTATTGAGGAAATGCCACCATCCAGCATTCTCATCTCTGTTGTTGTTAGTGCAATTCTCGGTTGCTTCAATATCATTCTAGGCAGAGAAGCACCTTCATCTGCAAGGAATGAAGTTTCCAGTGACAAGTGATAAGCCGCAAATGCAGCATACTGAACTGCATCTTTAACCTTCTTCAGTTCCTCACGGCAACTGCCCCTCAGCAGAACCTGAAGAAGTTCCAGAAGAATCTGATCAGGGGCCAAAGTTACAAAGGAAAAACTCAAAAGTTGTACAAGCGCAGAAAGGTTAGAAGGACGAAAGAATGAATTGCTTCAGCTAAGATAGATTTTACATTCAGACTCCCATCAAAAAATGTAATAGGTGCTACGTCTTAAGGAAATACCACTGCGAGGAAATTGTCTCAGACTCCATAACCACCAAAGTTTGAAGGTTACTAAAATTCAACAGCAAAGCTATTATATGGACATAGTACCGTGCAACCAAGGCGTCTAGGACACCCTTCAAAGTACATCAATGTCTTGGACGGTTTTCTGTTGAATTGACTGCCAACTTCATGCTGTTCCATCACTTTCTCTGTTCGGAACAGCTCACAGTGGCCCAACCGAGCAGTGGATATACTATCTACTGAGGGACAAAGAAGAGCACCAGTGCAACGGGCAATTTGCTCCAGTAATGACCTTTTCACATTAAGCACCAACGAGATTTCCTTCTCTAGAAGATATTGCTGTGCGTATGAAGATACACTTTTCTCTACCAGCAAAACATTAGGACGCAAAGACTCAATTTTTGCTATAATTGTCCTCAAATGATCATTTTCCTGTCCAATATACAAAAGTGCAATACATTCAGTCAGAACTTTAATAAGAGATTTTAGGCAGCCATATTAGAGAATGGAAAGGAACAAACCTGTTGAAGCAATGTGTTAAAAGATGCTAACTGGCTAGTAACTCTCTGATATTCAAGAGCCCCACCTAAGAGCAGCAAGCGTGGATTTTTGTACTGTGATGTCATGCGTTTGTGCTTAATGTTCTTGCTACAAACTATACCCTTAATGAGGATGCTGCAGAAAGAAGGTACTCAGCATCAGAGCTTAGGAAATCCAGACCATAAAAGTAACCAGAAAGTGGCAGGAAAGAAAGACACTGAACGAGAATAGGTGAAAGTATATACCTCTCGTTTGGTCTTCCCGAGGCTATACATTTTATTTTGACGTAGTCACCGGGATCCATACTGCCACCGGCACGAGTATCCGGCTTCACAAAATTTGCAGCTTGCCATGCCAAAGCAGTAACAATGTCCAGCCAATCTCCACCACTGCCTTCATTACTAGGATTAAGCCCCTCCCCACGTAATAACTCGGCCACAAGAGCTCTAAAGTGACCATGTACCACAGTTTTAAGAGGTTCCTTATGGCTTTCACCCAGCTTCTCTCTCGCTGGAATGTGGCTAGAAAAGCTGCTATTAGATGAAAACTCCGTAGCAGAGTCCCCAATAGCATCATCTTCGTCATCATACACAAAGTAATTACTTTCAGCTTCATCATTCTCATCCTCAGGTGGCGGAGGATACCAGATAAGGCCGTTATTCTCAAAATCCAACGTCTGTTGTTGCGACTTATGCTCTTGACAATGAAGGACGTCATGATTTTCTAGATCCATGGCCCTTGGATTTGGCTTTCTTAAAACAGCCATGGGTTCTTGAACAAAAGAACCGGTGATGGGGCTAAGCTCTTTCCCATGCTGTACAAAGCGCCCAAGAGGACTAAAATCGTTCCTACATGGACTGTCGCAAGGACTGGACCCAGAAGATTTACAACTAAAAAGGTCATGCCTAGCACTAACACTACCTGAATCTATATCTGAAGTGTCCTGATAGTATTCACTTGAGGGGCTTAAAAACTGTTTGCCAGAACATTCTGCCTCCACTTCCTCCGCCCTGGAAACAAATAAAAGACGTAAGACACTATGTCTAGCGTGCCTACTGACTGGCAGAACTTTTACCAGATAAATGGCCATCGGTGAATACTTCCTAGTGCTAAATTGCTGTTAGAACCCAAATCAAACATTACCTGCAAGGATAGCAACGGATGGAGGACATATTCCTGTTAGCCATGGCATGAGGCGAAGACCTGCAATCCGGGGCTTGGAGACTTGAAGCAAGATTGTCACTTTGAACAGATTCAATTCCAGAAGGGGAAGGTGGTTCTGGGCTCTCGCGTGGATATACCTTTTCATAGGACTTGCCCCCTAATACATTCCCAACGCACGCTCTGCACAGCTTCTTCTTACATTCCCTCTCATCTGTCTCATTCGGATAACTCATACAGTTCTCACACCACCATCTGCCACAACTCTGGCAGCAGCATCCGTGGAATAAAACTGTTCCCTCCGACTTGGTCCCGCAATCATTGCACATTTTGGAAAGGTTTGGCATTTCAAAGTCTCCGGATAAACACAAAGGATCGCTTGAGCCCAAAGTTATCCAAGACCTAACCTTATCAATTAGATCTAGCAGTGAACCATCGGGTATTCCCATAAACTCCCCCAATATGCTCCAGATTAGAAACAACCGACAAGTATCTGTGACTTCGATTTGTAAGGGATGTGAAGATTGTTAAAAGAAAAAAAAATCCCACAACAAAAATGGTGGGCAGATTTGGCTCAGCAACAGATTAGAATCTTTCCTCTCTTTTTTTACTTCAAAGCAAAAGGAAGACTTGCAACAATTCCATGTCGCAACACCAGATCACTCCGTCGGATAACAACACCATATGATTCTTTATGGGGAGAGAGAGAGGTAAGAAAAAACCCTAGATCAAACCCCCAAACTACCATCAGGCAACCTTTGAGTAGTCATGGACCAACAAACAGATCCGAGACTAAAACCCATGAAAACTCGATCGGTTAAAGAAAAGGAGGAAAGGAACAAAACCCATAAAAAATGTTGACTTTCTTCTCGATCAAAGCTTGAAAATCAGGGAAAACGGAGAAAAGGTAAAATAGAAAAGAGTGAGATGGAAGAACAAGGGGGCGAAGCGAAGAGAAGAGAGAAACGAATTAAATACTGGGCAAAATGAGAATCAAAAGGAGGAAGAGGAGAAGTACGGAGAAGGTTCCCTTTCTACCGGACTTGGCTCGCATCTCGAACACCATATAACTCTCTCTCACTCCTCCTACTGTTCATAGAGCCTATTTCTTCTTCATATGAGTATCTCTGCGCTCTCTTAACCCCTTTTTTCCCTTCAGCTATGGCAGTTTTTCATGAGAGAAGCAGATTCACGACTCTTCCACCAGCTTATACTGCTCCGCCATTAAACTATTGACTCTCTCTCTCTCTTCTTCGTCCGTCCCCTCTTTTTCTTATTTGCGTACTAATTTCATATAATTAAAATAAATGGCGTTTAGTGGGTTTCAATCAACTTTAATCTTTGATTTAGACGGAGGACCGGCTCGATTACGTTTTTTTTTTCTTTTTTGTTTGCAAAAAAGCAATAAAGACCCAAAAGCCGTTTTATCCTTTATTTGACGGGACGCAGACTCCGTCATCAGGCTCCCGTTTTCCATTGGTCAGCAACGGCCTTTTTCTGGGTAAACGTATTCATAATCTCCCCTTTTTTTTCCTTTTCATTTTTTTTAAATATATTTCACCCTGCATTTGATTTTCCTTGGCCTCCGGTCACTCTACCTCCATTGTAGCACATTACATATTTATTTATAATTTCTCTTATCGGTCTTCAATATTTTTTTTTTTAGAATTTGGAAATTCACCGGATGTTCGACCCTACTACATCTCCCAAACAATCGGAAAAGTCCATATGAATCAAGTGATGACTCGAACCCGGATTGAAAATGAATTTTGTTCTTTTTTTACCGGTTTAACTATCCAATTTTGGGTTATCGGTCTTAAATATCACATGTTGAGAGTTGGTTAACCGGCCAAATGTCTAACCCACTTAAAATTTGAGAAATAACGTATCCAACCAATAACGGAAAATCCAAAGCAAAATCAGAAAGCTTAAGAACCTTTTATTCTCTGGTAGAAATGTATTCCCTCAACGGGTGAAAATCATTGGATCAACTGCTGTCAAATCGTATCTCCGTGATTTTATAGCAAGTAGTCTACGACTAAAACCGCATGTAATAAATAATCAAATTAGGGTGTTGGGTTGATTTTCCATTTTCTGAATCTCTTTATTGGTCCTTTTATAGCAAAATGATTACGCTTTTTTCAGAAAAATATACACATAATTGTGGAATGACAAGATAGTGACAATCTAATAATTACGTATTTTTAATGATAAAAGCTTGTGTAAATCCAAATTCAAAATGAAGAGGCTGCCCTGATTAAGAGCGTACTCTGGATTATTGAATAACTGATCGACGCTTTGTTTTAGTATTTTGGTAATTAGCAATTGTACGTTAAAATGAAATGATCTAATCCTTATATATCTTAAATTATAATATCGGCGCGAGTATATCCATAAAGTGAAATTATCTAATCTTTCTCATATTAATAACATATTTGCGTTTGGATTTTATAATTGCTAGCTAATCTTCGCCATCGCTTCCACTAAATCAAGGGGTTGACAAGCATCGACATAAATTTCAAATAATTAACTTTCCTACCTACAAACTCCACATAGGTTTCTTCCTTCACCACAACTTACAAATTATGTTATATGCAATCTAATTTTTTTATCCAAGAGAAAAAAAAATGATAAATAAACTTTTTGACGTTAAGAGTTATAGAAATTTGAAAAGGGATATATACTAAAATTTAAGGGAATTTAAAGTTCATATACTACTATATTTTTATTTAATGCTAATTTTTAAAATTTTTATATTATATTCTTCATAAAAAAAAGTAGAGTTAAAATATTGTCTATTTAAATGCATTGGATTATTAATAACAACAAATACGATTATCTTACAATTTATCATTACAAAAATATTATA
This sequence comes from Tarenaya hassleriana, assembly GCF_000463585.1. Classification (NCBI taxonomy): domain Eukaryota; kingdom Viridiplantae; phylum Streptophyta; class Magnoliopsida; order Brassicales; family Cleomaceae; genus Tarenaya; species Tarenaya hassleriana. The sequence continues at coordinate 1,034,960 of NW_010966822.1, read as the reverse complement.
GGTTTGGTAATGTAGGTTTAAATAGCATATTCATTGAAATTTATATTGCATTGTACTTATACTCATAGCTTATGACCAACTTTATTGACAAAGAACAAATATTGGTACCGTATTAAAAGGAAAAAAAAACTAAAATTTCTTGTTATTCACGACATCCAAAATTCGATGTTAGATAAAACGACACCTTTTTATGAAATAATTATTGAAGAAACTATATATATATATATATATATATATATATGGCCTGGCCAATCTAAATAAAATATGACAATATATTTGAGGCTGTTCTATCATTGGAACTGATTCAATGCAAAATAAGATATATTTAATTCAAGTTATACAAACATTACAACTGTCTCGTTATAAAGTCAAAGAAACCAGAAGCTGAGGCAGTGGTGTTCCTGTAACTAATTTGTATGGAGAGTTTAATCGAACATATTTAGATTAGCTATTCACTAACCATAACACTGTATTTAAAATAAATATTAAAAAAAAAAAGCCCTTGCCTACGAAGTAATAATAAATTCGACAGGGTTGAAAAAGGGGAAGACGTTGTTTAAGAAATAAAGATACTAAAAAAGTTGCCGAAAGATAAAATGCTCATTTCTATCTTTGAACATGCAATTTTTTTTTTTCTTTTTCTATTTGCTTATTTCTTACGGTCGATTAGATAAGATTATTTTTTTATTGGCACAATTCGTCGAGTAGATGATTTGGGGGTTTTTTGTATTCTTCTGGAAAGTAGATGATAACATCAAATAGGGACGCAGACATGTGGATGCTCGTGTCTCTTCATTTCCTTTTTGGCATGTCGAATTATATGGTCTTTAAGCATGGTTCTAAATGATAGTTTAACATATACACAAATTTCAATTTTTACGTGTAATTGAATTTGTTATTTAGAACGGGTTAGAAGAAAGAATGAGAATAGATCACGAGTTTGCTTTTATTTATTCATTTATTAATCTTCTTTTTTACTCTTTGGAGCTTACGTGTCTGCCTTACGTCTAATCGAGCTTGTTAATTGGTTGATCTTTCATTGAATATGATAACATGTCTGCGTCAAATTAAGGGTGCAATGGGTCCCACTTTGGCATTCTTAGTCCTTTATATTGCCCATTAAATTCAAATAATACCATTCGGCAGACGAAATATGGGCTGTGGTATTTGTAAGTTTGTCTCCAAATGGACTTGCTGACATTTATAATTTAACCTGAGATGATGGGACGATCGAACAAATAGATAATAAAATGGTGAAAATATTGAGGACGACTTTCTCAAAAGATTAAATAGTTCAATCGGTAAAGAGGAGAACAAAACTCTTTTTCAATCGGGTTCGAATCGTCAATTGGAAAAGAGTATTCACATAGATTTCTTCGGTCCTCTAGAAGATGTATTCGAATTAAATATCCGGTGAACTTTCAAATTATTAAAAAAAAATTGAACCAAGAAACGATGCATGATTTGGAGTTGGGCAAATTTCATTCATTCTCCTCTTCCCTCTGATTGGTTTGGTAAAATAGACGATAAAATTTTTTGTCCTTTTTTTATAACGGAGGACCCCTAGCTGCTACCCTTCGGGCGCGCTGACTAGGTAAACCTCCGGCTCTGTTGGGCCTAAAAGCCCATTTGGTGGAAAAGTTAAACCCTCCACGTGAGGGAGAGGCTTTCCAAAAACGCCACGTTTTGCGTTTTAGGGTTAATACCCTAATGTGTTTTGGTTTTTTGGCGAGACACGGTGCTCGAGGTGTGAGAGAGAAAGAGAGGGAGAACGGAGATGGCGAAGGAGAAGGAGGTTTATGCCGACGGAGGAGTTTCTCGGCGTCGCCGGAGCTCGGGATCGAAGGCGGCTCAAGGTAGGTGAGTCGGGATCGGTAAGGCGTCGCGTATTCTGTTCTTTTTCGGTTGTTTCTTGGACACATCGTGGGTGAGTCTCCGGTTTTGTGGAGATCACCGTCTTCGGTTGTTTTCCGTTCTGTTCTAATGGATTCGCCGGCACCGTCCGGCCGAGATGTAGGCCCGAGCTTGCTCGGTAACCGAACTCGTTAAAATCTCCGGTCTCTTTCATTCACGCACGTACGAGAGTCGGAGTGGCCGTGAGATCTCGATACCGACTTCACAAAGAGTCGGTGTAGGTTGGCGCTAGGACACTCCCTCTCGAGGTGGAGCACGTGCACTCACGTGTCTCTTATTCTCGGTGGAGCATCGTAGATGACTAGGAACGTCTTCACGGAACAAAACCGTGGGACAATTCTAGTTGGCAGGTTAGGGTCCGAGGGTAGAAGTCGTATACCTATAGGTAGTATAGACTTCACGGGGATCCGGGCTAGGTATCTAGCGGGTTTCGCTAGTATGACTCAGGTTAGTCTCGGGAAAGTCGGGATAGACTTAGGAGACGGGTAGACGTCGGGTGTAATCCTCGGGTTAGCTAGCGGGTATAGTCTTGGACTTTACTAGGAGGATTGGTTAGACGGTCTAGGGAGTCATACAACCGAGGGTAGCGTTTGCCGGTCGGGCAACGCGGGATAGGACTACGGTTCGAGTCTTATCGGGGTGAACGTTCTAACACGTTTACCAAGTGTTTCAGGTATAGATGAGCTGATCGGTGTTTCGGTTTCTCTTTCTCCACCAAGGTGGAGATTGTTGGGCCTAAAAGCCCATTTGGTGGAAAAGTTAAACCCTCCACGTGAGGGAGAGGCTTTCCAAAAACGCCACGTTTTGCGTTTTAGGGTTAATACCCTAATGTGTTTTGGTTTTTTGGCGAGACACGGTGCTCGAGGTGTGAGAGAGAAAGAGAGGGAGAACGGAGATGGCGAAGGAGAAGGAGGTTTATGCCGACGGAGGAGTTTCTCGGCGTCGCCGGAGCTCGGGATCGAAGGCGGCTCAAGGTAGGTGAGTCGGGATCGGTAAGGCGTCGCGTATTCTGTTCTTTTTCGGTTGTTTCTTGGACACATCGTGGGTGAGTCTCCGGTTTTGTGGAGATCACCGTCTTCGGTTGTTTTCCGTTCTGTTCTAGTGGATTCGCCGGCACCGTCCGGCCGAGATGTAGGCCCGAGCTTGCTCGGTAACCGAACTCGTTAAAATCTCCGGTCTCTTTCATTCGCGCACGTACGAGAGTCGGAGTGGCCGTGAGATCTCGATACCGACTTCACAGGCTCGAAAGTAGCTTTTGTATATGGATCATATAAACCCAGAAATTACCTCCATCCTCACCAGCCAGGAATCGAACACTCAACCTCAAGGTGGAGTTACTTCCTACCCCAAGTTTGACCACTCGTCCATGATCTGTTGGGTTATTAGACGATAAAGTTATCGTTTAAAGATGATCGAACCGATATATAATAGTGTTGTCGGGATGATGTTGAGATCGTTGTATAAGATAGTGATAAAAGGCCAATAGTAAGAAGAAGGTCAAATGACGAATGAGAACATCCTTGAAAAATGCAAGTTTATGGCGCATTTGCTGACGAGAGCCTTACGAAATATGAAGCGCTCCAATCAAACAAACGAAAAAGCGAGACAGGCGTTACCTCATGTGATGTTATATTCCACTTGCGCACAGTGACCCCTTTGATATCCGCACATTACAATGTTATATCATTTCACCGAATTGCCATTTAACAACAATTTATCCCACAACTATAGTTTTTATTTGTCTTTGTTTCGTTTACAAATCCATATACTATATATTCCATTTCGTTTGCTCTGTTATCATAATACAGTTTTTACGTAGTTGCCACTAATGAATTATTTGTTCTATAAACATATTCATTCTATTTATATTATTGTATTCCATCCATTTTTTTGTTCTGTATTAACGTGTTGGCATCCGAAGTAGAAGCAAACGATTCCAAAAATGTAAAAAACTGTCGTTTACTTGAACAAATAGTGTTATTTAGGGATAATTTCACCTTCATTATTCAATACATACATAAACAAAAGTGGTACTAATACTATGCGCATAAATAACATGAGCAGAAATGATGGGATGTGAGGGCCATCACATTTATTCCGTATGTATAAGAAGATGGGTGATTTCAATTAGTGGGTACATTATAGAGACAGAGAGAGGTCAACCAATGCATTCGCATTATTGAGCATAGTTGTTACTGTTATAGTGCTACTAATGCAATTTCAATAATCCTGAATGTAACATGCATTAGTACAATAAGGAATACTTATCCCTCAATTCCTTAAAAAACGAATAAAGGACTAGCCTAATTCGTGTCCTTGTCTAGTAGGGCAGTGGAAAGGGAATATACTAGATCATCTTACCCCTACATTTTAATGTAGAAAGATGGATTCGAACCCGCGACCTCAGATCTCACTGTAAATAGTTTTATCGTTGAGTCAAGTCAACCCTTATTAAAGAACGAATAAAGCAAATAATTATCTTGTTGAATTAGAGGGGGTAATTACACGATAATTGTAAGCATAATCATCACAAGACTTGTCGATCTGCAAAGTAAAGCCTCATTATTTGCCAATTTACACATTGCTTAATTAAAACGTATCTGTGTGTATTTTAGTTGTACTGAATTTAATTTAGCCGACGTCTCATGTACATCATCGTGCATGTAAGAAGTTTTGGTTACATTATTCTCTTTTCTTTTCTTTTTTTTTTGTCCGCAGCGGCGATATTTTGTTTTTAATATCTGCACGAGCACGCATTATAAAAGACTATTTTTTCCCCATAATATAAGCTTTAAGATACAATATCATAATCACGAAATGGGATTCTTTTTCATCAATTGGCGGTATAAATATTATTGAGAATTATCAAATGAATATATATCACAAACCGAAATTTGGCATGAAAGACAACTGCGAAGGAATTAGTTCAGAAGAAACTTCTATTCTAACTGGCAATGCTCCCACGAATATTTGACGGATATCTATTAAAAAATATCGAGAATATTCGAAAAAATTACGTAATATTAAGATTTGATTTATTTCTATATTTTATATATTTATATTGGTATATTATAATTCTCTCAATGATTCTCCAAACTTTTTTCTATTACTATCGACTATTAAATAATTATAACTGAAAATATACAATAAAAAACAGCCAACTATAAAACTTGGACAGAAAATGAGAAAAAATAAAGGGTATTCATATGCATTTATACAATAAAATATGTTTCACATAATTTTCCATAAATCAAATCATTTGTCAACCATATCTACGTGGAATCTTGTCATATTGGCAATCTTCAGTCTAATTTTTGCAGTTAACGTAGACAAGTCTGAAGCATGACCTTTATCACAAAAAAAAAAAAGTCTGAAGCATGACAAAATCTTTTCTTTTCTTTTTTTTTTTTTTTGAAAAGGGTGTCTAGGCACGACAAATTTACAAACCCAACCTAAAGCTTTTGCAATTCAACATGATATAAATTTCCTCGTCAGCCCAAATAAATAAAAAAAAAGGGATTATTTCTTCTTTTTTATTTCAGGAAAAAGGGGAAGGATGGGAACGAGGGCATGGTATTGGTTGTGGATCATCCCCGAAGTTCATATTGTGTCATACAATTTCACAAAACGTGAATGCATGTATGGGTTTATCTCACGCTGGTTAAATTTATTAATTTAACATCAAATAGGGTTTGACGAAGTTATCCCAAAATCAACTATCTACGGATACTTGATTTTAGAATTCTCACCTACGTTCAAAAGCGAATCTAAATCCGAATCTTCAGTTTGTAAATTAAATCATAATTGAGTAAATTTTTTGATTTTTTTCTTTTTTTTTTCAATTAAAATTTCTAATTCTATCTAATAAAAAAAGTAGAAAAACTCAAATCAAATATAAAATATAATAATATCGAAATTTTATACCGATTAAAACTCTATAACACCTATATATATATATATATATATATATATATATAATTGGCACTCGATACAGCAACTTCGGCTCAAGATCGACAGATCCATGAGAAATATTCTTTCCTCCTTGCATCGTCCGAAGGTCTTCAGATAAAACTTTTGCTCGCTTGCGCATGGGATTCTTGTTATACTTTTAGTATATTGATTGATGTATTCGAACTATTTTTGTATACAGTTCTTTTGGAAGTATTTCAATCACATTTTTTAACAAAAAAATATATAATTAAATGCTTGTTAGCTTTTTTATTTATTTAATCGCGAGTTTAAAACGTGATATATATATATATATATATATATATATCTTCTTGCATTTTTATTTTTGTATAATTTTCCATTTAACGTGATATTGGATGCAAAAAGTAATTTTATGTTGACGACTCCAATTTCGTGTAGATATTGTATTGTAACTTTATTTTGCATTTTATTTCATTTGGTTGTTTATTCTTTATAAAAAAAACGTTGTTTATTTTCTATTTGGGAAAACAAAAATAAAAGGCAAGGAGGCCATCAAAATCATATAAATGTGGGTGATGTGCAGAGATATTTTTGATAAGTTGATAAGACACATGGCAAAGTAGGGACGTGTCACGAGAATATTAATCCACCTGGAGAATATGGAGAAATCGTGGCCGTTCATCTGTGAAAATATCAAGTGAGACACTGAGGGCCTTCCGGAAAGTTCGTGGGGGAAAGATATTTATAAAAGGACTTTTTGGTCTCCCATCTGTGTTATGCAAGCGTAATCTTTGGAGGATGTTGGAAGGAGGAAGGAAGAGGACGACGTCGTATTACCAAGTTCTTGGAGTCGCTGCGGGTTCCTCAGCCGACGACATACGACGAGCGTATCGCAAGCAGGCAATGGTGGGTTGCCGCTCTTCTTCCTGGCGGTTCCTATATATATGTATATATATACTTTTCCTCCCCAAATTAAATAGGGGATGACTTCCTTGTTATATGTTGCAGAGATGGCATCCCGATCGCTGGACGAAGGACCCTTCTCTCGCAGGCGAAGCCAAACGCAGATTCCAGCAGATTCAGGAAGCTTATTCTGTGCTATCGGATCAGAAGAAGCGAAGCTTGTACGACGCAGGCCTCTACGATCCTGAAAACGAGGGCTTCTTCGATTTTGTTCAAGAATTGGCCTCTTTCATTGCCCAGACGAGAGAAGAGGTAAAACCCTTTTCGCTTCTGGCATACCTTTCGTTTCTTACACGTAACATTCGGGACAGAAGTCTGACAGGCAGAAGCCGCAGGATAAGCAATACAGCATGGAGGAGCTTCAGACGATGTTCGCTGAGATGATCCATCAGTTTGATTCGGAGCCCTTGTTCCGCGACGGACCAAAGGCCTTCGACGTCGATCTGGATGAAGCGACCGATGAGGCTGTCAGTTTCTCGATTGGCTACCGTTGAATGTCTCGGGATTTGATCGGTTCTTACTAAAACTCCTGTTGATGTGTGTGAAGGGCCAATGAGTTCCTACGTAGGTTTTCCTCTGTATCTTTCCCGTAAGATGTAACTGTTGGGCAAAAACCACTCAGCTGTTTGCATGGTTTACGACACGACCTGGAAAATGGAACGTCGAAACAAAGACTTCGTTCCACATGAAATGTAACGACGCTGGACAATGTGAATAAAATGTTGTGCTGTATAGAAATCCCAAGGAAAAATGGCCCTTTAAAATTATGTGGGTCCAAATTAGTCCCATAAACTGACACAGCTTTTAGGCCCGATTCGATCCAACCCATTTAGTTTGTTGGGTCAGTGGGTCTGGCCCCATGGATTACGAAGGATGGCCCTTGAGCTCATCACTTTATTTTTTATAAGAAAAAAAATCTCCGTTTCTTCACGAAAGCCCTAGATTCTTCTTTCGTCCCCGTTTTCTGGATGCTTCAACGTCTCATCAACGAAACCAAGGGTTTATCGACGACCCAAGCCGAGCCCATCATGGGTTGGGCTAAGTTGGGTCCGATTGGCCCGTTTGAAAGTCGTCTTGAGCCGTTCGGCGTCATCCGGACGACTCGGTGGTGCATTTATTATCCTCTTTATTCCCAAAATTCTTTTCCAACCCTGTTTTGTTCGGCATCTACGAAATAAAGAAATATATGGTCGGTAGCCTTAGCCTGTTAGCCAACCTAACTCTAATGATTTGTCAACTCTTTTTCCCGTCTGCATGTGCAGTGACCTTTTTTTTTAAAAAATTTATAATGGTGTATCTGGGCTGCTCCGAATAATTCCTCAATTATGCAATCGGCATCTTTCAATTATCTGTCTATATAATGATTTTTATTATGTGATCATTCGGTAATTGGCCAACATGATGAGGCAGTTACATATTGTCGTAAAAAAAAAGGTTATACGCGTGATGAATGACTGCTAACACTAATAATATATTTTTTACGTTTCAATTCATATAATACACAGATACGGTCAAAATCCTAAACCAGCTTTGGATTTGCCTTCCCCACCACACCACTGCCAATACCTTAAAATCCCATTTACGCTTTACGCGACAACGCACGATATATCGCAGCAAATCATTGTATCATCATCTAACCTTGTTACGAATAACAAACACGTTAAAAAGATTTTCAGGGCACGCTGCAGGTTTATATTTATAGGATGGATCATATGCTAATAATCCCACTATGGAAAATGGTCCATGTGGGGCCCTTACTCCGAGGCCGCACTCACATGCGAAAGACGATTCCATAGTGGTCCGACGGCGTGTATGCCACCATATTTCTCCAACGATATTAATTATCCATTGTCCGCATTATCATTTAAACCCCAATTTTTGTACTTTAAAATCCATACACTAATTCTATTTACTTGTATTGGTGCGAGATACAACTTTTTTTATTATTATATACACGTATATCATGTTCAAATCCATCATCTAGTATTTGAATCGTAAATATTTTTTACTTGTTTCCATACAGCATGAATTTTTTACACACTTGTAGTGTACATCCTCTAAACCGCATACTGATCTTTTGGACCCTACCCTTGAATTTGTTCGCATATCAATGTCTTTCTCCATTTGCTTACGATGTCCTTCCATTTTTTTTATATATCTTTTCCATCTACAATTGGTATAACATTTTCTTTTTCATTCTTTTTTGTGATTTCCTCGGAAAGATCAAATTTAATTTCTTGAAAATTCTTCTAGCTAGCTATTTTATTTTCTCTTGATATATATCCTTTCAGTTTCTAAAGGGATTAACATACTCAAAAAAAAATTAAATGAAAGACATAGCCTCTCTCTCTCTACACTTTTGGTTGGAAGTTTCCCTTCTCATATTTTATTTGCTGTCGTGTAATTTGGAAGGATCCCATGCACTCGCTTACGTAAAGAGGCCGTCTTCGTCATTTATTAGACCTCTCGTCTTTAGAGTCCTCAAATCATATTCTCCAATTAAACCCTCCATTCTCTGATACATCACACACCACTCCACCTCATCATGTCGAAAAACGCTCGTCGTTTGAAATCTTTGCCGGCCATGTTGGTGGCGGTGATCATCACCGCGTTTCTCGCGCCTCCGTTGAGCGCCGACGAGGATCCCATAAAGTGTACGCCCTGCCTCCAGAGCCCTCCGCCGCCGTCTCCTCCGCCGCCGTCTCCTCCGCCTCCGTCGTGCCCTCCGCCGCCCGCTCTGCCACCTCCTCCGCCAAAGAAATCCGGCCCCAACTGCCCGCCGCCTCCGTCGTTCCTCTACATAACGGGCCCACCCGGAAACCTTTACCCGGTTGACCAGGAATTCGGCGGTGCCGCCGGAAAAAGTTCGACGGCGGTGAAGCTCTCGGCGCTACTCGCCTTTGGGGTGCTCGCTTTCTTCAATAACTTTTGACGCGGAAGGACTGACAAATTGGCTGTTCTTCTTCCCCCCATCGATCCTCGAAAGGGCTCTTTCTTTTGGCGATAGATCAAGATCGTTCACTTTTAACGGGTACGTTATATTCAGATCGTTGTTCGACATCATCTCCAGCTATATATATATACCACCAAAGCATTTATGTTTACCTATAGATAGGATTGATAATTCATCTTATACTTCGTTGTTGTCCAAAATTTCTTGCGATTCCTAATCAATAAGATCTTTCAATTCTGGAGTTGTGTTCTCTTTGATTTTATCCCTTGATTTCAACCTGAATCCGTTCATTGACTCTATATTATGTGAAGGATAATTTTTATGTGCTTCTTTTCACAAAGTTAGGGCCTTTTTCTTCACCAGAAAGTTGTTGCGTATTAAATTAAAAGCCCCAATACAATAAAGCGCAGAATTTGCCTAGAAATATCTATATATTTTACCATTTTGATCCTAAACGTAACTCGTAATGTTTACTGGATATATATATATATACACCCAATTCCGAGATAGGGATGTACCGTATTATTTTAGATATTTTTTTTTTTATAGTATTCGTCATGTGACGAAAAGCATAAATGGTGATTCGGAACCAAGGCAGAGAGGAGTATACGTGTCGTGGATTGAATACATATTTATGAAAATACGGGATTATACTCGATTGTCTGAATAAAAAGTGATCGATGCATGCACGTTCGTTTGTTAAAAGGTGAGGATCAAGAAAGAGATAATTTCGAGGTGGAATCGATCGAGACAAGTTTAATTACACATCGAATTGCCACGTGGCGTGTCGTGAATCGTTTTGTTGTAAAGTTTATGTGCGCTACTATAGACCAAGTCGGTGTGAAATTAAGGAAGGAAATCTTGACGGCTGAAAGGGGATCCACAACCCGATGGGTGGGTCCCACCAAACCGACCCTCACGACATTACATGTGATGTGCCCTCTCTCCTACTCTTACGTTTCCACCCAACCGTATTGCTGTTAAACCCAATCAAACCGGCTTTATCCGAAACCAAATACTCAATCAGTTTGAATGATTGGAGTTTTTAGAATCTAAAAACCAAAAAAACTATTATTCAAATTTTTACAAAATTATTTTTTGTAGAAATTTAAAAAATCATTTTAGTATTAAATCAATAAAAATAAAATTATTATTTTTAGTTTTCAAATATTATAAAAACTAAAAACTAAAAATCAAAATCTAAAATCCAAAAATTTAAATCAAAAACCCAAAATAAAAATTATCTCCATTCCAAGCTGAAATTATTGGCTTGTTGTTGTTGATGTATAATTGGGAATAAATACAGGGCATATATATCAACATGGTGTAGAAAAAGGTAAAGAAGTGGATGGAGCCTTTGACGTAACCCGCATGGAACCTCCCCCTATCATTTACCTAATTTATTCTCTGCCCCTTTTCTTTTGTTTTATTTCTCTTTATTGTGAAAGAATCTTTTATTATTCGGGGGTGGTCCTTACATTTGGATAAACATTTTCTTACGCCCCAAAATGCAACGTTGGATCCATAGAAGGGTTTGAAAAGTAAGATCCAAAATTTCGCAATTGAGAGGTGCACAACACTTAATTATCTAACTAATCATATTATTTTGTATGTGTGTGACATTTCTGGGACAATTTATTACATCTATATATATATATATATATATATATATATATATAAGTCGAAGGGTCGTGATAAAATATTCGATTTGAAGTTTTTCTAGGTTTTTGAGATGGATTCGTCGATGCAATGGGGATGAAAAGTTTGGAAGAAAGTGCTAATCTCGGGAGCGATGATAAATTCTACGATTCCACATATGGCCGGGGAAACGTCGTCATCACTCGACTTCCGGACCTTTACAGCTGCGCCCTCGCGGTTCCATCTGAATACGGGTGTAATATATTACATCCGTTAATCGCCTTCGTAGTTATCATTATCTTATCTTGAAGCATCGATAACATGATTAATATGCGCAACCATCCATTGGGTGATCAAAGTGGCCTGTAAAGCATCTGCCTTTGTAACCATCAGATAAGTTGATTTCTTTTCGAGAAAGTCTATATTAGGATGATCAAATCTAAAATGTTCACTAAACATTACGTTTTATTAAAAACAAATAATGGCTTATAGCCTTATACCCCTATTGTTCACCTTCATTACTCCCATTTTGCTATTTATATTTTGCACACCTCTATTCGGTGTACTCTAATATTTAAATTTCTAAACCCTAAATCATAACATCTAAATTGTAAACCCTAAAATTCTAAAATCTAAACCCCAAGATTTTTGGATTAATTAGGATTAGGTTGATTTAGAGATTAGGGATTAAGATTTAATATTTAGCGTGTATAATCGGGGTTAGATTGGGAATACTAAAATGAAAAGAGAGAAAAAGAGGGAAATTGCCAAATCACCCTAATAGGACAATATATAGAAAGAAAGTTTACAAGTATAAAAAGAGAGAATCGCAGACGAATAACTGAACTTTTTACTTTTCACAAAATAAAATTTCAACTTCATTTTTTCAATAAAAAATAAACTCAAATATAATAAATAAAACCCTTTTGTAGTGCTTTTACTTTCAGAATGAATACGCTGCACTTGTAGCATGTTTGTATACATATACAAGGTAATAATTGATCACTTCGTATTGTTATGTCGCAACCCTTGGAACAGTATAAGCCCACCATCTTGATAACTTCACTGCTTTGGGTAACTTCGGCCCGTACAGTAGTGAAGGGAAAGAAAAAGTTTTAGAACGTCTACAAACTTTGGTCATCCAGGGCCGAGTGCTACCGCGCGTCGTCTTTCCTTATTCTCCTCGGAAGAAGTAGATTCTACAACTAAATTAGAACGGTTAACAAAGCAGAGATTTCTCACGCCACACGTCTAATCCCTCGCGCCCAGAAACCACCTCCTTTTGACTGCTACTCTTTCCTGACGAATGAACGATGATCGATCGGTTCAGTCTCATCCCCAGAGGCCATTGTGAGCTCCTCCTCCATTCACACTGCTCGTTGGGTTGTGTCGTGTGCCTTTTCGTGGCCCAGACTGAAAACGGAATGAGATACATTCACATTTTGGAAAAAAACTGTTCTCTAGCAAGCCAGCCACATACCTTGTTACCAGGCTCTGCTCTATTGTAGAATGACGGCATTGGTGTTGCTTTGAAGTTTATGCTCTTGCGGAACTGCTTCATCTCCGCTTCCAACTTTTCCTGCACTTATAATGTGTAAGCTGTTTGACTTCATATGTACATGCACATCTATAACATATTTAGATCAGGACAGATAACCCTTTTCAGTCCGGTTCAAAGTGTTTCTCTTTCTTATTCACATACAAAGATAAGATAGGGTACCTGTGTTGTTGCCTGGACTCTGTTCGTCTCAACTTCTTTAGCATGTATTTTCTCCTCCAGCTTCATATAGAACTGAAACCATTAGGAACTTTATAAGCTGCTAAAACCAACATCTTTCTTACACAGAAAAAAAAAACTGGTTTGCGCGTAGTAAGACCTCTTTTCTCTTTTCAGCTCGTTCGCCACTTTTGAAATGGAAACCAACAGTACCAGTCCCCTTCTGTTGCTTAGCGGAGTCAATTCCAAGCTTGCACCTTCATGTATAAAACTATTAGACGGGCATGAGTGGTAGTTTCAATGTCTTGGTCACCTGGAAAAAATGGTGCAGTATTGGTTTGGACCTGTTTGTAGCCAGAGGAGTTCGGCTCCCGGTTTTCTTCAAAGTCAGAGGTGGAGATTCCACGGTTTTGACAGTTCTCTTTGGCCTTAATTCCTTTTCACTGCCAAAGAAAAAAGAAGCCCGTCAGCTATTAACTCAAGAGAGAGTAACCACCGTAACATCACTTCTTTATGGGAAAAATATCAAAATACCTCTTACTATGGATTTTTGAAGTAGAAGATAGAGAACCCTTTGCTCTTCCAAGAGAAGCTTTTTCCGATGTGTTCTGTACCTTTATAGAAGCTTTAGTCGATTCAGGTGGAACACGTTTCTCGAAATGCCTGGCCTTTTCCCAAGATTTCGGTCGGGGAGCAGACAAGGATCCTTTTGAAGCACGGAGAGGCTGTTGGGGCGGACATTGAAACCCAAAATTTACATGGCTGATTTTTATCACAGTGAAAAAAATCAACAATGTGGGAAAGTAGTCACCTTTGGTGGAACATCTTGACCACGCTTTGATCTTGTTTGTTCAGCCGCGGCACAAGGATCAACAGACTCAGCTGAGGGTTGTTCATCCATACCTCCGTCTTTTACCACAATATCTATAGGCATCTCCGGACACCTAAGTTCCTCACAGTTATCTTCTTCATCAACGCTTTCCACTGAAACTTGAGTACTGTCTAAAGCAACATCTTCTTTATCAATAAGCTCAAGTGCAACATCTGAACTCCCAAGGCTATCATCATAACTGGCGCAATGATTACTTTCAACAGCGCCCTCCATCCCTTGATCACAAGGACTGTCAAACTGGCCCGTGTTCTCCGGATCAGACTCACAAAAAATGTTTCTTTCGGGCACGTAATAATCTTCTTTTGCGTTAACATCATGAGTTTGCTGAAGTGCCCACATCTGATCTTGCAATGAACCTGGAAATCGAATCCCCTTTTTCTTGAAATGAGCCTCGAAATAGGCTTTCTTCTGAGTAACTAAGCCGGGCTTAGAACACTTCTCAACCTCTTCAAGATACCTATTGTGGGAGAAGGATGACCTCCTCTCCCATGACAAAGATTCATTCTCGAATCTTCCGAAAGATATGGATCCTGAGTGGATAGAAATAGCCTGCAACAGCTCCATTCAGACACATTTATAAGAAAACAAACATATAGAATGGAACTGCGCGACTAAGTCCACAAGTGAAGGACTCATGTCAAGTTTTTCATCAAGTCCTTCCCAAATCCTAACAATACTGAACATCTGCCACACTGTATGGCAAGCTTTCGAAACTTGATCGTCAACAAAAACCGCAAACACAGCACGTGTCGCGAATGCTAAGTCGAATCACATGAATCTAGACCATACTAGATATTGAATTCAACGATCTCATCTTTCCAAAGACAATTAACCTTCACCATCAATTGTGAAATAAAAGGCGGAGTCTAGCAAAATTACTTCCTGTAAATTACCGTGAAAAGGAAGGCCAAGAGACCGAATTAACCATGGAAATCCAGTTTTTGTTCTTTGTAGATAAAAATTAAAGCAGTGAAGGAGCAATACCTGGAAGCTTAGGCGAAACGGCTCTTCAATCTCCCTCGCCATCATTGGTTATTGGAAAATTTCTAACATTCCTGCTTTCTGAAGTAGAAGCAAATAAGAGAAGATGGGTTAACAAGGAAAAAGAAGAGAACAGAGAGAGAGCAGAAGGCCATGGTTTGGAGAAATCGGGGAAGGAGAAGTTGCGTGGGAATATATCGCGAGGTTGGAGGAGAAGACATGTGAGAAGAAGATTAGAAAATGGATCAATCACGTGCTTTCTTGGAGGCGGGTTTTTGTCTTGTCCTCCCACGTTCTCTGTTATCACGGTCGTTGGCGGGAACGGGAGATGACGGCGGTTTTCTCTTGTAACGGCGTCATGATCTGGATCCGAGGGGCAGGCCTCCGCCACGTCACACTCCCCCGACCTCTAACTTTTTTTCCCTCCTGCAATTTAATTGTGTAATTTTATAGGGGGAAATAGCTCAATTGTATTTTATTCAGAATATAAAAAAAAATATATATATATATATAGATATACCTTGCGCGAATGGGCCGTCCAGAACTCGAGGAAGCAACGAATGTGCGGTAAACATGGTGAGAGGTAGGCGAAAAAAGCAAAAGCTGCCACGTGAAATGCGGATGAGTAACACAAAACGTCCACGACGGTCCAAGTGGCCAAACCCCATGCACACACCCCTCACTCTATTTTATTTTTATGGGAAAGAGGGAGTATACGTGTCGTGGATTGAATACATATTTATGAAAATACGGGATTATACTCGATTGTCTGAATAAAAAGTGATCGATGCATGCACGTTCGTTTGTTAAAAGGTGAGGATCAAGAAAGAGATAATTTCGAGGTGGAATCGATCGAGACAAGTTTAATTACACATCGAATTGCCACGTGGCGTGTCGTGAATCGTTTTGTTGTAAAGTTTATGTGCGCTACTATAGACCAAGTCGGTGTGAAATTAAGGAAGGAAATCTTGACGGCTGAAAGGGGATCCACAACCCGATGGGTGGGTCCCACCAAACCGACCCTCACGACATTACATGTGATAATGTTAATCAATTATACAATCATGTGCATCAAACTACGAACTTGATAAATCCATTAGTTGGATCTGGTGGTCGAGAGATAACAAAGTTATTTCGAGATTTTGAATTCGACCGTTGAAAATGAGAGAATGCAATTAATTGTGTGACTAAAAACTGGTTTCGGATTCAAGGATTAAATGGACCAAAAATTCAGTTAATCTTCTAATTATAAAAAAAACTACGAACAATTGATACAAGTTTATTATGTGGCATGAGACCGTAACATGCAGATTCATGTGAATGTGATGGTTCCTCCATGTCCATTGTAAGGAGTCTCTTCTGTTCTGGCTGAATTCCAAAGTTCTAAAACTCTCCTTGCCTAGTTCAATGGATGGTCCCTCATCACCCAAATCCTATTGGTAATTTTTTTTTCCCAAATTCAAAAATTCAACGTCTCAGTCAAAATTTATTGAAAACGACCTTAATTCACAAGCTTTTGGATGATTTTTTTTCAGGAGATCATTTTTTTTAAAGCTTCAAAAGATGTCAGATTTAGGTAAAACGTATTTTTGTTGCTTTTTCTTGATATATTAGGATTCCAACAACAATTGTATATAAATATTGGTAATCGTATGTTTGCTGCATGTTCTTGATGTATTCGGATGTCTTTTGCTTTAAATGTTTCGGGTCGTTTAATGCTGAAACTGAAAGGCCCAAACTTGTTACATGGGCAGATCTGATCGAACCCAATCCTTTTTTTTCCGCCCATTATTTGGTGGATTGGGTCTAACCCCATCGGCTAAACCCACGGGTTGTATAAAAATGTGTTGAACGGCGCGGCCGACTGCGCGGGGATCGTCGTCATCAGCCATGGTTATGTCTCCGAGCCCGACAAAGCCGATCACGAAAGCTTGCTGGTTTTGGATTCCTCCCACCCCATCTCCAGATTCTCATGCATTTTCCTCCCAACATAGGAATTAATTTCGACGAAATTCTATATAGATCGATCCTCATGAAACGCCTACGTGACACGAAGTATTCGCTTAACATCTCTATAAACTCATTTTAAACTCTGACCCAACATTGTTTAACAAATAAACCCTAGACCTCACAGATTCGTGCCTACAATTTAAATTTTGGGCCCAAATCTATTCATGATCCAGACGTAAAATTCGGCCTACACCGGAATTGAAATGAAATGATATGCATTGACAAAGAAGAGATACGTACGATGATGATAATGATGAATTTGTTCCCACTGAAAATCATTATTTTGGAAAACACCTCCTTAAAAGAGATGACCGGGCCTTATGACTTGTAAGCAATAGGAATTGGACATACACTTCTTTTATCCATTTTCCGTCGGTAGAAACGTTGCCATCCTCGATAAATCTTTATTTTACAAAAATATGAGGTATAAATTTAAATCGTAAACATACTCTCACCTGAAGAGAGACATTCACATGGATTTACTCGATTCTCTTAAAGATTTAATCGAGTCAAAGATTTTGTAAATTTTCGGATTATAAAAAAATGCTGTAATAATTTTTTGGGCCGATATAATAGTATTTATTGGGAAAAAAATGAAGGTGTTAACCAAATGGAAAAAAGAAAAGGAACCCATAGCCCAAAGCTCCATCGTTGTCCATAGTTCCGCCGACACCCATCTCCACCTCTCCTCTCTCCTCCTTGTTCCTTTAATTTTATTTCATTATATATATATATATATATATGTCAATGAATGAAATGGAAAAGGAAATGTGCCAGGGGGATGCAGCCACGCACACGAGGACACTGCCATATGCATTTGCTCTCTTCCCGACCCTTCCGACCATATTAATTCTTCGTGTATTTATTTATGCACCACCTTATCATCCATGTCCCCTCATACCATAGAAAACCATGTCATGTTGTCATTGGAGATGCAAATAGATCGATGTGACCCAGAAATTTCATCCCATTTTTTTCCTAACGTGCCCATGCCTCACATGTATATATATAAGTAGATTATGAAATTATTTTACAAAAATACTATATTATAAAATAGAGAATATATATTAATTTATCAATCATCATATACATACCACATAAAAACTTAACCTGAAATTTATAACATACCTGAATATATTATAAATTGACAAATGACATAGTGTACATAGAGTTCTTTTAGTTTATAACGTAAAAAAAAATATTTTCTGACAACAAATGGTTATTATCAGATTTCATACGTTTAGCCTAAAGACTACTATTACTATTTATAATAATATGTTTGTGTAATTTTTAAATTCACCCATAAAAAAATTATAAAATTACACATCATGATATTTATATAATTATTTGACCCTTATATTTTTATGTATTTACATATTAGACCACACGCAATTAGTTGTCATAATTTTCTGTAATAATTCATTAAACAATAATTATACCATATATATTGATTATGACATTAAACCAAAATATAGTTGTTAGAGAATTTTTAACAGATTATATGATATCGTACAGTATGCTCATTTGCTATATATATATATATATATATATATATGTTACATGCATGCATGTTAGAATACGGATATGTGGACAGAGATTACACATTATAAAGCAAATGAGCATACTGTACGATGAGAGAGAGAGAGAGAGAGAGAGAGAGAGACAGGAGAGGGTCTCATCCCTATCAGCTCCTTGTTATCCACACATATTCCTCGACAGGTATGATGTGATTTCTTCTTCGACATGTTGACAACTAATTCCAATTGTTGTTTTCCCACTCCAATGCCAAATGTGTTTACTCCGAATTTATTATTGCCTTTCTCTCCATATTTTCACCCTTTTTTGTTTGTTACAATGTTAAATTTTATCCTCAAAGATTCTATATCGACGAAACGAAGGAATAATAATGGTCACAAGTTTGTGTACATACTAAGAATGTCGTTGTGTGATTTTGGGCCATACAACGTGCAAGTGGTAGGATTTATTCTAAACAAACACTGTTAAATATCATGAAAAAAAATACCTTTGTTTTCTTTACCGTGTTATATATCACCGTAACATATTTACTTCGAAACCCCTATTTTGTGGTTAGATTTCACGATGAATATTATTGGAACAAAACTTACTAAGGAAAAAAAAAACCTAAGAACATGTAAAAGCCCAATAGGGGGAAAGTGATCAATACAATGGACGTGTAAGAAAAAAACAAAGGAGACGGGGAGAGAGAGAGTAACGATAGAGAGAAGGTGCCAAGGAAGGCACTGAAGGGAATGGGCAGAGAGATTAATGATAACGTTCCAACAAACAGAAGAAAGAAGAAGAGAACCAGACAGCTGCATATCTTGCCATCAGACACACCACTCTCACTTTCTTGTCATCCCCCCCGTTTGCTTTTCTAAGATCTGCCATTCCTATCCAACGCCCTTATTTGCCCTCAATTAATCAACGAGACTATCCATTTTACCACAAAAAAAAAAAACATTATAAAG
Source organism: Tarenaya hassleriana (assembly GCF_000463585.1). Classification (NCBI taxonomy): domain Eukaryota; kingdom Viridiplantae; phylum Streptophyta; class Magnoliopsida; order Brassicales; family Cleomaceae; genus Tarenaya; species Tarenaya hassleriana. The sequence continues at coordinate 1,015,473 of NW_010966822.1, read as the reverse complement.
ACCTGGGTATTATTTTTGGGTAATCGGATGTCCTGTGCCGAGATTCAGACCAATTTCAGGATTGAGAGCAAACCATATGATTAGAATATGCGTCCATTTTACCAATTTAAGGCTCGAACTCGGAAATACGTGGGAATTTCTTTTATCATGATGACATTTTATCATTTTATTGATCACATTCGTAAATATTGTGAAACTTTGTTTTACGGCACAAAGGAGACATAGCCACACACACACACACAAAAACATGCCCTTCTCCGACAATAGTTGCGAGGTTTTGTTCCTTCTTCTTCAAAGTCCAATACGGTAGGAATCATAGTAGCTGCGGCATCTGTACCTTGACTTGCTTTGTGGAATTATCGCAAAAAAAAAGTTACACCTCGCTACTATCCACTTACATATACTTCCAAAAGGACGAGAAATTTCGCAGACAAATTTTTATAATTCCATCAAGATTTTAGCAAAAAACAAAGAGGGTGTATTTTATTAATATTGAATCAATTAGTGTGGGGTCGGGGGGAGTCAATTACGGCTTTTTTGCGCAACGCACGTTGGTCTAAGACGCCAAGTGCGTTGAGAATGGCGTGCTAATTTCGATGATCAACCTCTTAGTTAGTATTTGTTTTTGGACTAAACTAAGGCGTATGTCCCCTTCCAGTTCACAGGATGTCTTAAAAATATACGACGGGGAGGAAAAAGAAAGAAGAATGGCTTCGGATTCCGGGTGGTGAGAAGAACTCGGACCATCAATAAAGTAGCAAAAGCAGCTTTTCATGCTTTTCTGCTTTTGACTTTTTCGAAAGAACTTTATGCCTCTTTTTTATAAATTTAATATTTGGGATGTTAAGTAATGTTTTGTTCTTTATACCCCCCAATCTCCGAGCCTCCAAGTCCACATCAACAGCTTCAGTGCTAAAGCGCCTAACCCATTCATTATTCCTCACTTCACCAATTACCTACGCATTTAAAAAAAACACTAACCTTTTGATTGCAAGTAAAAACGATTAAAGACATCTATCCTTCATTTTTGTGCACAAGTGGGTGGCGCTTTGAAAAAAAAAAGGAACAGGGTCACAAGATGCAAGTGCAAATGATCATCATTCCTTGTTCATAACTACAAGTTATTACGGATGCATTTAAGTTTTTCTTACTGTGAATAACAAGTTGCACAATCATCATCATTTTTTTTTTAATAACTATAAGGTTCATTAAACCGGGGCAACTTCTATTCTACCGTCAATGTCAATGTGTTACATCAACATCTACACCTACCCTCCTTTTTTTAAAAAAAAAATTCCAACTTCTATTATACCCTATTCAATATATAAAGACTAAAATACCCTTTTATATTTATTTTTTAATAAAAAAAATTTCTTCCTAACATTTAGGATTTAGTTTTCTCTCTCCTCTCTTTCTTGTTTCTCTCTTCCGCTTCTCTCTCTCTCTCCGAGTTTGGGCTCTCTCTCTCTCCTATACTTTCTCTCTCCTCCTATTCTTTTGATTTTTTCTCCAAAATTATTAGAAATCAAAGCAAAATCAGTTCAATATTAATGACGAAATTACAAAAAGATAAGCAATTGTGAAAATTTTATTATTTTTCATGCACATTGGTGGTTATTGGTGTGTATTTAATGAACAGTGATGTTTTTTTCACTTTTTTCTTCTAGTTTGTTGATGTTTCTAAAGTTTTTTTCTTTTATAATATATAGTCAAAGATCTGGGTCGGATTTATGTTTGAGATATTGTTTTAGAGTATCACTATGCACAAAAGTTTGGTTGCAATAGAGAAGAGTTGATGACATGACCACACAGTCACACAGTCACATGATCACATAGTAACATGGTCACATTAATCACATGTCATTAGAATAATGGTTTTCACAGGTTTCAAGGATGACATGATATTATCTTTCATGGTCACATGGTACTATGTTTACATGGTCACATGGTACTATAATAACATGGTTACATGGTACTATGTTCACATGGTCACATGGTATCATGCTAATATGATCACACAGTCACATGATCCATAATAGTAAGATTGATAATAATGATCACAGGGTCAGTGTTTCACATGTTCACATGGTCCTGAATAATCAAAATGATAATAATGGTCACTTGATATTATGTTCGCATGGTCACAGGGTTCAGAATAGTTGAACTGAGATGCATTTTGTATTTGTGTTTTTTACAGTTACGATGGACGGTCAAGATAAAAGATCGATAATTATATAATTTCCGTATGGCGGTAGGTGGATAGTGAATAAAAATAGAGAATATGAATGGAAATGAAACTTTATGGAAAACTATTTCTGTTGTCTCCCCTGTGAGGTAACCTTCAATGAACTTGTTCGAGAGTTATGTGGTGAGATGAAGGTAGAGAAAGATAAATGGAGATCAGTTGAGTTATTTTTCAAATGTCAGAGAAAACATAAATGCGACTTACGTATGGAACAGGAGTATCAACATCAACAAAGTTTGAAAGAAACCCTAATTTTGAATGAATAAAGAAATATAAATTGTATAATAATTTTATATTATATCTTTACACTAAAACATTAAGACCTTTGTATTGTATTAAAATAATGGATTATAATACTTTGGTTTCATTCTACATATTAAAAAATAGTAAATAATTTATCTCATATGAGTAGTGGTTGGGCCCCATGTGACCAGCATGTGACCAATGTGACCAATGTGCAATTTTACACTATGTGACCATTGTGACCGGATGTGACCTGTGACCAAGTGACGAAGGTAAATACAAGTGGAAACGCATTTTTCAAGCTTTGGTCTATTATTATAATGTATAAGGAACATAAATATTATGTTGATGACAAAATTACAAAACATTAAAACGAGGAGTTTGTAATGTAAAAAGACCAAAATTGTCAAAATTCTTCATAAAAGACTATGAACACCAATGTATCACATTTGTGAGAACTACTTTTGCACACAAAATTCGAATAACTCAATTATTATAGTTCAAAATGGTACATATGGAAGTTGTGATGACAATCACATCGATTCATTTGAAAGAATCCACTAAATCGACCATTGTGACCAATTGTGACCAATTGTGACCCATTGTGACCAAAATATTGTGGGTCCCAGTTTAAACATGCAATATTCCTGGTAGGGTCTAATATAGTCTAAGTGTAGAAAAAAGCTACGGTTGATAATTCAACCCTGATTTCGGTGGGGCCTAACATTTTTAATCCAAATTTTTTACCCTCAAATATTTTTCAACCCAAAATTTTTTCCCTCCAAAATTTATCAACTCAAATTTTTTACTTTCCAATATTTTTTACATCATATTTTGTAATATCTATAAACAAGTTCAGATATAAAATAAACATAAAATATAATATCATAATATATAATTCTGTAGATTTATAATAAACAAATAAAAAGACCATATTTAGGGTTCATAACAAAAATAAATAAGTTCTTGATTCTACACCGCACTCACAACCATTGTCATTCTTATCATTATTGTTGTTGTTCTTCTTCTTCTTCTTCTGCTCCATCATCTTCTACTTCTTCTTCATTTATCACACTTTTTTCCTTCTTTTTCTTCTTTTTCAAAGACTTTCTCGAACAAATTTTCAAGTCATGAACTTTCTTCCAATATATGCTTTCCGGATTCTTGTATAGAAATTGCATAAAAACCTAATCTTTCGATCTGAATGTCGTTGGAGCCATCTTCAATGTCCTATCGAATTGCATGTGAAACAAGTGTTGGAACTGCGATTCATTATTGAAGTACCTCCATTTTTCGAAGAGAACTAAATTTCTTCCATTCTATATATAAAAGACAACTGCAAATCAAAACAAATTGATGATATCATGTGACTTGAGACCATGTAACCAAGTCACTTGTGACTATGTTACTTATTGTTTTGTGACCTTGTGAACTAACTGATCTCGTGACCTTGTGGAATCCAGTTTTCATATGCAATGTTTCTGGTGGACTCAGAATCATCCAAGTGTACAAAAATATTATTGTTGACAAGTTACCTGATTTTTTTCACCACATAATGTGCTTCGTGAAAATAGTGTCACTAACCATGTATTGCTTCCTATGTCATCACTTAATTTTTTTTTCACCATTTTATTGACAGTTATAAATTTGGAACAATTCATATGCTGTCTCCTCAATGTGTTACAAAAAACATATGTTAGCATTATTCATTATGTCACCATGTGACCGAGTGAACATGGTACCATGTGACCGAGTGAACATGGTACCATGTGACCGAGTGACCATGGTACCATGTGACCGAACGAACATGGTACCATGTGACCGAACGAACATGATACCATGTGACCGTTTGACATGATATCTATGACTATATAACTTGTGACCTGTGACCATGTGATGCGGGATAACTTATACATTTACAGTATATGTGAACCATATTCTGACTTGCAGACTAAGTGACCAACAGACCATGTGACCAAATATGACAAACTCTCATATGATCATGTAATATGGTACTATATGACCAGTTTAACATAGTACCATGTGACATTACCAAACCAATGTGAAATCTGTGACCAAGTGACCGAAGACCATGTGACTTTTTTTCTTGTGAAAAATAGAAGTAATCTACCCGGTGATCATTTAGCTCAGCAATTTGCATTCAGTTTTCGGTCTCATTCGAAGATGCCGATGAAGATGAGTCTTGGGCTGATGTAGAAGCCTTGTTTTGTCTGCGGTGTAACTTCTTCTTTGAATCGCATGAGAGTTTTACAAATAGCGATAGATTCAAACTATTCTAAATTTTGGATAAAGATTCGATGGTTCCAAAAGAGAGAGAGAGAACAGATATCAAGAGTTAGGAGAGAGAAAATTTTGAGAGCTAGAAGAGAGAGAAGAGATAGAGAGAACATATAGCAAGAGTTAGGAGAGAGAAAATTTAGAAGAGAGACAAGAGAGAGATCGTGAGTTTAGGAGAGAGAATATAACCTATCTTTTTGTTTTCTAATTTTTTAAATTGAGAGGAAGGGTTTTTTTGTCTTTCTAAACTTTTACAAGGGTTTAATTGTCTATTCAATTGTTCAGCACTTTTTTTTTTTAATTTCGATTTTGAAAGGTAGTAAGAGAAGTCAATGTAGCAGGTAGAAGGTACTTTAGATATTTACCCCTTTAAACCTTCAATCCAATACCTTGACATGATTTTACCATCTCAAAAGAATATAAAAAAAACCTACATTTTTGTATTAATTAAGAACCTACAAAAGGATAGATTTGAGAAGAAACCAATGCCAGTTGTCCAAGGATTTTAACAGCAACCCGCCAAAACCTAATTTAGAACGCATTAGACATTTTGAAAAAAAATAAGAATAAAAAAAAAGTTCCTTCTTCATGGGGGGTTGTATCTTGTTTTTCTCCCCTCCAGAGCCTTCTCCAAAGTCATGCACTCAGTAAATCTCCATAAAATGTCGGACAATAAAAGGCCTTTTTTTGGTTGGCATTTGAAGACTATCTTCCTCTGTAGTTGATCAACACCCCAAGTGCTTGCTTGTCCCAAAGTCCAACTCCACTTCATCACCTTCCAGTGCTTACAACCCGAGAAGGATGTAATATACGAGCGTGATCGGCAACGCAATAAGCATTCCGAATATTACCCTGCACGCCCACTCCCCGTTAATTTACAATCGATCGGATTGCGATGGACTTCGCATCTATTACTGCTTCAAACTTACCCTGTACTCAAGATTGCCGGATGAACGTTATACTCCTTCGCAAACACAAATGGCACAATTCCTTGAGGCAGCGCTGCCTACAAATCAATTATCATCATGCATATGCTGGAATTGTGGTTACACCAGAAGAACAGTTAGGGTTTTTAAATCACCTGGACGATGGCCACACGGAGAAGGTTGCCGCGCAAACCTATGGCCATGGCGGAAATAGCCATGACGGCAGGCCCCGTCAGGAATCTGACGGCCATGGCGAATGTTGCCACGGAGTTACCGCAAGCGATGATCTTTGGTTGCAGCGCCATAAACAGCCCTTCACGATTTTCACAGACAGCACATTCATTGTTACCAATCACAATTCATGTGTACATGTGTATTATCTAACTCCAATCAACTTCCACTAATAAGTATGGGGACCATCTCGACACGAGCCCATGTCGTCCACCACTACACGACGCCGCACCGCTGCCCCACATGTCGGGTGGTCCATCCAATTTTCTCAGCCACCCCTTTAGCTCAAATTTAATTTCACACGTCGTCGTATGTAGTAGGGGCAAACCGAAAAACACGGGAACTCGTGGACTTGGATCAATCTCCAAATATAAAGAAATACGAAATTCTGTTATGAAATGGAGATTTAGTATCCAGAAATTCATGTGGGTTGTTTGCGTGCTATTAGGTGATGGACTGGATTTTCATTGGATAAATGGTTTTGAAATTGAACCTGAAATTATTTAGTAAAAAAAATAAGAGGAGAGGACGGACCCAAACTGAACATTGCCATTCCGAGGCCGGCGTCAGAGAGGATGGAAATGGACTGCTGAATGATCTTAGGCATGGTGACATGCCAGCGGAAAGCAACGAGAGCCCAGATGAGGCCGATGAGGGATGAGTAAGTGTTTGGGTTCCTTATGAGCTTCCTCCACACCATTATCAGTATGAGACGAGTCATCACGCTCGCCGGCGGCATCTGCTTTCCTCCGCCTGCTTTTGGTTGCAGCTCCGTCGTCCCCTCCTTCCCTCTTTCCGCCTCCTCTTCTCCAAAGTCTCCGCTCGCTGCACTCCCAACAATTACTATATCAGAATCAGACTTCCATTAACAAGTAATGGACAACCTAACCCCCGAGTTTGAGAGAACGACCTTTTGTTTCGCCGTTCTCGGGATGATCGGGCACCAGCATCCGAATTTCCTTGGCGCCCTGATCGGATCTTGCAGGTTGTTCGTTGAAAACGTGGAGACCCGCCCGGTCGGAAACGGGGGAGCCGCTGGAGCTCCAAACGAACATGTGAAGCTCCTTGGCGTCATGGTTATTCCCCTTCCCGCTGCTCTGCTCTTTCTGGGTCTTGTTGCCTGTTTTAGTGAACTCCGGGTTGGGAGCCGGGTAAGATCCAGCAGCGCCCGGGTAATACCCGAATCTCGGGGAAGAGTTCTCGTCGAAGTTGGAGGGCCGTGGAGTGGGACCCCTGGATGACTGGACGGAGTACATATCAGCCGGCCCGAAATTGGAGAGACGGCCGCCGGGGAAACCCATCATGGAGTAGAAGTCTGATTGGTTGAAATTGGAGCCTCTGGGAGTGGTACTGAGGCTGTATATCTCCGCTCCCGTCAGATTCGATGGCCGAGGCGTCATCGTCGCCCCGCAAAACGACCTCCGCGACGCGTTCGACTTCCTCACCGTCACGTGCAGCTTACCGTCGTCCCCTATCTCTGCGTCCGTTTCCAGAAAATCGTGGCCGTCAAGGGAGACAACGTCCGATTCTACCTTGAAGGAGACGATGGAGGCGGCGGTCTCAGGGAACTGCTCCATGATAAGGATCTTGGCTCCACGGTACTCGAAGAGAAAGAGAAGAAGAGTGTACCAAATGATACACTGAAGGACTACGATCTGGACCATGAGGGAGCCGGAGTAGTCGCCGTACATGGCGATGAGGAGAGGGATTCCCATGACGAGGGTATTGGGAAGCGTGGAGAGGGAGAAGATGGTGATGCTCCACTCGAGGCTGCCGGAGCGAGTGAAATTGGCCCAGAGAGCCAAGAGAAAGAGCATGATGACCTTCTGGAGAGTGTCGGCGGCGATGAAGCGGAAGTTCATGGCGTAGGGGTTGTTGGTGGAGATGAAGTGGAAGGAGAGGAGAGGGACGGCGAAGATGGCGACGAAGCGGTTGATTCCAGAGCACTGGTCGGGAGAGAAGATCTTCCACCACCGCACTGACCCGTAGGCGAGGATCATGGCAACGTACAGCGGAACCACCGCCGTCAACACGGTGTAGAGGTCGTGCCACGTTATCATCTCCGCCGACTGTCTTCAGCTTGACGGAGAAGATCCCGACTACTGCGGGTAGAGAGAGAGAGAGAGAGGTGCTGTGGAGTGGATATGATTTCGCCACGGACGCCACTTTACAGCTATTTATACAGCAACTCATATGCTGCTTGTTTTTTTTTATGAGACTGTGAATTCATCTATTTCTGTATAGTCACATTTTATTTTGGGCTCTTTAGTCTTGACGTGGCAGATGCTCTCATTTTCTAAAATTTGTTCGAGGGGGTTTGTATTGCATTGGCAGTCAATTTCATGAGTAAACCACGTGTGGATGAGCCATAGAGAAGGCATTGCTTCTTCTTTTTTATTTATTATTATTTAAAATAGGAAAAGAAGCATCCATCCCGACCCATTCCCAATCACACCAACCGATCACACTTTGTCCGTATAATCCCCATGATCTACTAATGCTTTCCGGATCAAACATATAAATTTTTTTATAATGAGAAGGTTGGTTACGTTTTCGGCCCACTTAATCTTTTTTATTTCGAAATCAGTTTTTAGTCATGCAATTAATTGCGTTCTACCTCTACACTAATAAAATCGAATCCAAAATCTCATAACTTCTTTGTTACCTCTCAATCACTGGACCATCAATTAGCGGGTAATCAACGTATAAATTTAGACAAGATTTTCTATTCAACATAACTTATAAGATCATTATCTTTCTATTAAAATATTGTAATTAAAAATACCATATATAGGGAGTGCTGGTAAGCATGATTTAATAAGAACCATGTATTCGGACAAAGTGCCATATGCATACATGCTGAGATTGAGAACGTCGTTATCTTCTTGGTTCTATACAAAAAGATTTGGTGCATCAATCAATTCTTGAATACGCCCAACAACATAGATGATTAGCAGATGAGAGAGAGAGAGAGAATCCGCATTGGATCTGCTTAATCGGTTTCTGTTATCGTTATCTGACTGGACTTTATTGGTTAAACAATGAACCATGACTTGCAAAAACATGATCTGTTTGTCAATGAAAGAATATGTGGCGGCGATCGTATTAAAAGATGAATTGAAAAAAAAAATCAGGTGTATGGAATGCGTGGATATTTAATTTCGGCCGAGTGTGGACGGTTGTTGTCGCAATTATTTGTGTTGAAACTACGCATGTGATTATGATTTATTTCATAACACATCTTTATTGGTTACTGAAATTAACATTTTAGCTACCTTACAGTTAATCTTAGATTCGATCCCAGTCATCTCCAAGCCACAGTTTTTTTATTTATTTTACATTTAGCTCTTGAAGTGACACGACAATATGTACATATATATAGTAATGTAAGATGCGGCTTTGTAATCGTGTAGGAGGAGAATCTTGAAGTTGATTGCGGCTAATGAGGTGAGGCCACGTGTATATGGTCAGAAAGCTTAAAAGACAGTTCACATTGATGTCCATACAGACTCCACAACCATAATAAAAGCACGTGATAGGCACATGCAGATGCCAGAGTGCGTCTTCTTCAACTCCACAACACACATTCCTCTGACATCACTCGACTTCACTTGTCTGCGCAGTGGTACCCTTCTCAACGTAAAAGGTCATTTTAATTTTCTTCGTGACGTTCCATTACGTCCGCAAAAAGAGACCCAATTCATACATAATATACATACATATATATATATATATATATATATATGTATGTATTACTTTGGCTATGTACGCCTGTGAAATGAAATTGAACACAAAAAAGAGAGAGAAAAAAGTGGGCTGTCATTTCAAGTGGCCCATTGGGCCTTTTCTTCACGGGAGCCCTAACCCCTTGATCGACGTAGGCCCGCGAAACTTATCTTCTCAACCCTCCGTTCATCAAAAACCAAATCTTCCGAGAGGTTCGAAGATCAAAGGAATCTATCTACACATTGAAGCAATCATCACGTTCTTCTTTGACTCGTGCTTTTAATATCCAGAACGATCCTTAAACCGGAATATATGATGTAAATATTATAGTGATGAAGAGGATCATCCGGTATAGTTTGGTCCCATAACCCGGCAGCTCCATTATAACAGCAATTTGATTCTCATCAAATTAGATTAAACAACAATTGGATAGGATGAAATACTTCCGCACTTCTGTACTGTCACTTGGTTATACATTAAAATATCTCAATATTCCCATAACTCTATAATAACTACATAATTGAAGTAAAACTATATATTATATTGAATATTCCGTGTGTATATAATATATATATATATATATATATATATTATAAACATCGGAAAACGTGGTCTTTGGTCAAAATTTTCAGTAAAAGAAATTACAATCATAGATGGATTAAGGTGAAATATGTTTCTTTGCTTCATTACCAAATTTATGTCGACTTTTTGATGGCCTCCTCCGTTCTGGCCTATATCACCTCCTAAACAGTCACGATTTCTACCACGCCACTGTCCTCGACCATGACTCCAACCATGTTTTTGCTTCCATTCACAACGTGCGAATAACATTTGTCCATCATCTCTCGAATCGAGATCCTTTAGACATTCTTCATGCATCTTGAGCGATCCCTTCAAGCTACCTTCTTTTTCTTTGGCTAAGAAACTTTCGAAATCAAGATTCGAAATAGACTTCCTTGATGTCCGTATCCGTTAAATCTCTATTTTCGAAGTTAATTAGAGAAAATTTTTCAATATAGACGTGAGAATCTTTTCGACCACATGAATCTCTACTGTCCCTCCCAAATGCCTTATGTAGCTTAGGACACCAAATAACTAATAAGTAAATTTATCCACTGATTCGCTTTCCTTCATTCTAATCCCTTCAAGTCCTCTTTGCAAAAATTGTACTCGCTTTTTCTTATTTCGAACAACTCCTCTAGATGCATAGTTTTGAAAGCATCCCAAATTTTTTTTCCTGAATCTTTCTCTCCCATCTGTAGTATGTTGGCAAAGCTAATATGTCAAGTTGCAGATCAATCGGACGAACTTTCGATTCCACGATTTCTCACATGCCTTAAGCTTTCATATTGATCACCTTTTTTATTTCATCGCCCACATGACATAATTTGTCTATGACAGGATCACATACTAGAGAGTGATACTTCCTTCTCTTATAGACAATCTAACTTCCGTCGCAATATGACCACCATTACCATCATTACCTCTGATCCCAACGATCGATACTCATATATGACTGAGACATGCATTTACCGTGGTTTATACAATTAACCATTAACCAGACTCTAATACCATTTAGAAAGATTTTTAAAGTGAGTCTATAACAAATTAAGGAAGAACAGTATGAGTTTCTGTTTTTTTTTTGGGAAAGACCAAACATGATAAACACTGAGCCAGTTTTTATCAAAGAACAAAAATGACATCTAAAAACGAGAGAGAATATGCAAGTTTTTTTTCTTTTATTTGGCTCATCATACACGTGATCGGTGTGCTTTATTGTTTTATTTATAACCAAACTTTGACAACAGATTACAAACTGAAAATCAGCTGAACCAAAGGACACAAGCTAACACAACCCAAGAAACTCGGTCCACGCCACAAGACTTGGCCTTGTTCAAACTGATTAAAAAATTTATTCAATCGCCAAACCAAAACTTAACCGAAAAGGAACCAAGATTAGCCGAATAAGATTATAACCAACAAGTGTCGCTATTTCCATTTTTTTTCCCGGTGGGTGCCACAATATGGATGCACGGCAGCCTCTCTAACCAAATCTCGTCCAAAAAGATTAATTGCCTATTGGTCGCATTAAGGTGATTAGAAGGGTCAAACATTGAAATTCGAAACGAGAATGAAGGGTCAAAGAGAGGGGGTGACTCGCTCGCAGCGAGGGCACATGGTCAAGGAGGAGACCGACAGAGGTCGAGACGTGTCCGTCGGTGGCCCCATTTTCATAGCTCTTAGTTCTTCCACCTCTCTCTGTAGCCTTCGGTTTTGCTCCGTCAACGTCCCAAACCACCTCTTCAGGTATTCGCATTCCATCTCCGTCTGCTTTAGCTTACTCCTATTTTCATTTTCATTTATACACCATTTCATACACACACACACACACATATATATATATATCACTTTCTGATCATTTTGTCTTGAAAATTATTTCCGCAAATCTATTGAAATAATATCTATGGGGTTATCCTCCATTTCTTGTGTAGCTATGGACTTGTCCATTAGAAACTGTCAATCAATCAAATTTACCGCACAGATGAAATATTAATTAAATTTAACATGCATGCATACATATATGTGTATAAGTACATACACGTGTACCAGAAAACATGCAGATAAACAAATAAAAAAACATTTTTAAATAGTAAATGTCCCTGCGACATATCATTGATGGGATATCTATCTCGCAAGCATCATAATTGTGTACTGCCAAAGACGAGCTAATGAAATAAACACATCATTTATTGCCCTTAACTTTTGTCCCTCGTGTTTCCCCGTCAATATATATATATATATATAATACCTTTACCAGTTTCAAATCTAGTAGTTTAATCACGGGGCCTAAACATACATACATGACACGTACACAGACGCGAATATATGGTTTTAATTTTGCCATGCCATGAAGTATCATAGTTAATTTATAAACAAACACATCCATATTATTTCTGTTTTTAATTTTAAAAAATGAAAGTATATTAAAATGAAGGATCTTGATACAAGGGAAAAGACCAGAGCAAAAAAATCATAGAATCATGGACGTATATTTAGAAAGAATGCTATATCCCGTCCGTGTGTTAATAATGTTTAGGTGATGATTAAGTAGAAATCAATTAATGTGAAACACTTGGGGGAAAAAGGACCATTTCCACTTTATATATATAAAAAGTACATACATGTGTGTGTAGAAGTGCATGTACGTATGATAAATGTGTGTATATATATATAGTTGTGGGGAAAATCTAGATTAAGTGCATGTACGTGTATTTGAAGTTGATAATTAATTATACGTATGTATGTATCCATGTATTGAGAGAGAGAGAAGGGAGAAGGGTAAAGGTACCTAGCCCTGCGGTTTTGAAACCAAACCTCAACTTGGCGAGGACGAAGATTCAGCTGTAACGCCAGTTCTTGTTTCTGCTTCTGCGGCCGAAATTAAAAACTGTTTTTATGATGCGATTATTTATACGTACCGGTGGATCTATATATCCGTCAAGAAAAGAAGAAGGGGAGCGTGGGATGCGCACGTACAGGGTTTAAGGTGTGGTTCACTCTGAAGCTCTCCTCGAGAAGAAGAGACTGATCCTTTGTCAAACGCAGCTTCTTCCGAGTCGAACCGCCCATCCTCATCCACTGAGCATCGTCTTCCTCCTCTGCCTTCTCATTTATATCTAAATCTCTCGCCCCTGCGTGCGTTCCACAATAACTTCAGACACCCACCTGTCTTCTTTTCTTTTCTTTTTCCCATTTAAAAGGATCAGAGAAAAGGATGGAAAATAGATCATCATACCACACACATACGCGACTGTTTATGAGTTCCTTACCGGAAGAAGGGAGTTGAGAGAAGCCGGCCACTGATATTGTCAATTCTAATCTTGGAGAGTTCGATGGTGAGACAGACATGGCGGAAGAACAAGATACGGCCTACTAATTAACCCAACAAAACAAGGTAATAAAAGGAATAAGGGGTGAAAACTGGAAAGAAAAAGGGAAGCGTGGGTGAATCGAATTGACGAATAGACGTCACGACTCTCTCAAGAGAAAATGTAATGTTGAAGTTCTTTATACACGCATATATATATATATATATATACACACACATATATAAATATAAATGTTAACATACACGTGTGAAAGAACAAAACGAAAAGGCAAAATAAACGGACAAAGGTTTACAAGCAAAGTGGAATATGGGATAAGGAAGCCCAAGAGATATCAAAATCAATTCGAAAAAAAACGAAGAAGGTGAATGAATAATAAATGAAAAGGGTCAAAGTGAATGAATGAATAATAATTATTAAGATGAGAAATAAATGCCACTGTGAAGAGAGAATTTTGTTTGTTGGGGAGAGTGGGGTCCTAAGGGCGGTTTTGTAAGAATTTGACTCCTGTCGTCAAGTCAAATCTGACCAATTTTCATTTGGGGGAGTAAATTCTGGCTCTCTGTGGGAGGATACGGGACAGCCTTGCGTGTTTTGTGCTACTAAATCATTTTTTTTTATTTTTCCTTTTTTAGAAAAATAACGTATAAATACCTTAAATTTTATAAAAATCTCATATAAATACATAAACTATAAAACATCCATATAAATACCTGAATTTTTAAAAATTCTATATAAATATCTAGATTTTTTAAAAAAATTTCAAATAAATACAAATTTCAAATATTTTTTAAATAAAAATAAGTGATATTATTAACGTATTTTGAGTTTATTTGAAAGTTTTCAGAACTCTAGATATTTATATAAGATTTTAGAAAAATTCAGATATTTATATAGAAATTTTATAGTTTAGATGTTTATGTGAAATTTTTGTAAAAGTTCAAGTATTTATATGCGATTTTCTTTTTTTTTAAATTGGTATAGTTCTGTGTTGAGTTTGGCGATATCAAGACAAACCCACATACTCTAAAAATTCATGATGTTATTATTATTATTATTATTATTATGAAAAAAAAAAAGAAAAAGTCGTGATATTTGGTAGTGTCGGCTCAAAGGTCAGCTGGTGAAATGATTGGACCCTCGTCATACAAAGAATTATACACCAATATTTAAAAATTCACAGATGTATAATGTGTCACGCGGCGAGATGCTAACATATACAAAGAAACTACCTCGGCTCGTGATGCTGTTTTCGTCCGCGCAATTTTTCAATGTTGGATCAATTCTCGTATATGAATTTCCGGGACAGTAAATTAAATTACAAAAACAGTGAAATTATTTATTTTATTTTTTTACTTATGGATTCGGGGACAACTCATGAGAGGAAACGGAGTTATTGCGCGGGGTAGGCGGTTATTAAAGCATGATTAGAAATTTTAATGCGGAATTAATTGGGTAACCCCCAGCTTCTTTACCATTTAATCAGTCAAAATTACAAAAGGAGAGGAGAAAACGATGCACGTTTACGGATACGATGACAGACGGTTAAATTTCAATTGTAACCGCAACGTAGATCGACTTAAATTTCTTTTTACTCGTCCAAAACACACATCATTGTCACAAAACCTGAGAACGATACTAAAGTTGTACGACGTATACATACACACCTATTTACGTACGCACACATACATACATATCGTACCTGCGCATGAGATGAATGTTTGTCATCCGTACGCCAAAAATAACCGAAGTTCGATCGGGTGAATTGTTTTGTTTGATGGATAAAGCAAAGAACTTGGAGAACGTCCAAATCTTCCTTTATTTTCTTTTGTTTTTTTTTTTACCTTTCGCTGCCCAACCCTAGATGATCTATGTTCCCGTACAAACATGATGGTGCTTTCGAAATTCACGCATTTTTATTAACAGGTCTAGATCTCGGGAAAAGCTTGTGTATTCTGTCCGTATCAAACACGTACATATACAATTCAAAATTTAGCTAAACCTAGCAAAATAAGGAGAATCTCCAACAAATCTCGGAAACAATATGTATCAAATACAAGGAGGATATTCTCCGCTAACACCCCCTCAAGTTGGTGAATGCACGTGTTGCATACCCAACTTGTCAAGAAACTTTATACCAAAAAAAAACTTGTCAAGAAACCAAACGAGCTCCTTTTTGTCCAATGCCTTCATGAAGATGTCGGCCAACTATTCCCGAGTCGAGGCATGGTGTGTAGTAATTTTACCATGATCCAAGTGATGACGTAGATAGTGACAATCGACTTCGATGTGTTTGGTGTGCTCGTGATAGACATTATTGGTCACAATGTGTAAGGCAGATTGACTGTCACAGAACAACTGCATCAGAGCCGAGTGTTCGACACCGAGACATGTGAGAAGACTCTTGATCCAAACCAACTCGGAAGTCATCATCCTCATGGCTCGATACTCGGGTTCAGCAGAAGAAAGTGATGAAAGGGTTAGATTTAATTTATTAGTGACACATGAGTTAGATAACTTGACAAAAGGAAAAAAAAAAAATCGGAATCGAGTCGGTAAATTAAAGACGATATAAAAAGGCGGATGAAAGGAATTTGGAATAGTGATCGGGTAAGGAGAGTCATGCGGGGCCCAACATGTCGAGTTGTCCATCCACGTGCTCATTCATATACCGATCTAAAATCTGTACATTTTCTTCCGGGATGAAAATATGTGATTTATTAATGTCTAAAACGTTATCATAATGACACAACCCTTAAATGGGAAACTATCGTATACATAATGAAGATGGAGAGAAGAAGACGTGAATGGTGCGTAGCAATTAGACGTTGTTGGGAGAGTGGGATTTGAGAGAGAGGGAGGAGACGGCCTCGGCCACGGTCAAGAAGAGGCTTTCGGGCCTCATGAAGTCTCCTGCCTCATCCCCTCTCTGCAGCTTCTCCATCACCTCGCTCAGTGGGTTCACCAGCACCAGCTGCCACGTTCCACGTTTTTTTTTTCAAATTAACGCTCTATATTATAACAAAAAACATCATTTCGTTCTCCAATGCGCATGTATTCAACACTTGCCTCGATGCTTTTCTTCTCCGTTGCTCTCTTCAAGTCCCTAAAGAAGGATACTCCGTTCGTGTCCACCCCACTCACGGCTAATTGTCATTTTTGTATTATGCATACAAGAGTCAGCGACTTATACAATTCTTTACTTCTCATATCTGATATATATATATATATATATATATGTATATGGATATGATTTCATAAGAAAATTATATATGAACAGCGGGGGCTCACCAGACATTTCGACAATCAAGAACCGGAGACTGGAATGCTTCTCTGCAGCTTCTTCTGCTTCGCAATCCTCTATCCACCTTGATATTCTATACGTTTCAGATCAAACAAGACGTGGTCAGCGATGCGTGCATTTAGTGTTAATACTAGGAAGAGAGCGGAGCAATAAGAAGGGCTATATGGCAGACCTTTCAGTGAGGTAGGTGGAGTTGGCGAAATTGACGGGAGCTTCAATGCTTAAGATGAGGAATCCGGGGATCTTCTGAGCCTCCTTGTAATGGTCAAGATTCCGGTAAATGCCAGTCCCCGGAATATTCCCCATCCTCACCGTTTTCGGTCTCGTTATCTGCATCATTATCTTCAACATCGAAATCCCCACCTGCACTCAGTGAACATGCCACGCTATGTGAGCCACCAACATATGACTAAGAAAGTTGAACGCTCGGGCGATTATTTGTGTTAGCTTTCCAGTCATGTCAACTAACATTAAAGGAAGGCAACCCTATGGACGATGTGCTGTAGTAAACATACCGCAATGGCAAGGCCATGTTGGACGGAGATGAAAATAACACCCAGAAAAGCGCAGAGGAAGACAAGAAAATCGAACTTATCGATCTTCCAGATATGAAGAGCGGAAGGGATGTCAATGAGGCCGACGACGGCTGTAACAATGATAGCACCCAAGGCAACGTTTGGAGTGTATTGGAACAATGGCATTAGAAAGAGCAGCGTCACCATCACCGTCACCGACATTATTATGTTTGATACAGCCGTCTTGGCTCCCGCGTTGTGGTTCACCGCTGATCTCGAGAACGCCCCTGTTTCATCAGTTAGACTGGGTCTGAGTTCAAACCTCTGTCTTTCTCTTATTTCTTTGGCTGAATATAAACAATGAACAAACCAGTGGTGACGTAGCATGAGGTGGAAGAGCCGATGAGGTTCATTAGGCCTATTGCTATCATCTCTTTGTTACCGTCCACACGGTAGTTCTTCAGCGCCGCGAATGTCCTCCCCACTGCTATTCCTTCCTGCTCACGCATGCGTTTATAACATCATCATTGCAAATTTGGTTGACATAATCAGAGTCCAAGAGACGAGAGACTAACGGTGAGCGAGACTATCCCGGTGATGAGTCCTGTTTTGGCGACCAAACCCAGATGCCTTCCACCAAACTTGAGCATATTCCAGGACGGCGGGTTCAGCCCTTCTTGTAATTTCCCGATCTATCAACGCCAACCACATCATGTTATACATGCCCAATTGATGATATAAACATATATGTAACAAGGGCTTACGACGGTGATGCCGTGACGATCTGCCCTGAAAGCGAAGACAAGAAGCGTAGAGACGATCACAGAGACGAGTGGAGCTCCCGCTGACACCCAGAACAGCCTCGGCCTCTTCATACCCTGCATTTTCACATATTTTTTTTAAAACAAAGTATGTGATACTCTGTATCACGTTCCCCTGATTTTGGGTTTCACGTCCACAATCCTAGATTTACGGGAGAAATCAACCATCCTAAATCATCCAAAGCGAAATATGAGTAAGCTGATGTCCATTCCATGTATGAATGTGTCACAAATGAAGGTGACATGTTACTAAGCACGGTGGCGATAGAAGAACAGAGCCCCGATGAAGGGGGAGGCGTGACGTACGTTCCATGGATACGGAAGCCTAACAGGTGTTGCACATGCACAAAGGAACCTTACTGTTACATTGTAGTAAAAAAAAACTAGATGCAACAAAAAAAAAGAAACATAAATAGGGTACAGACTCGAACGGGAAGGACATGTGTCTGCGTTTCGACTAAACAACGAATACTAAAACACGAGAGAGTGGAAAGGGAGGGTGAAGAGAAGCATACGAGGTGTCGAGTGGCGAGGAGGAACACCAAGAAGCAGACTCCCATCAAAATTGTTTGCCATGACCACTGCACCACCAACCCATAATCAACTCTTTATCACCAAATTGTTCGACTTCAATCGATGATAGATATGATTAATTAGAAGGAAGGAGAGAAAAACCTCGTCGGTGTGGCGAAAAACAGAGGAGAGAACAGGGACTACTCCCATCTGCTTAGTGAAATGGGTGATCCCAAGCAGAGCCTTCAGCTGCTGCAGTGACACTATTATGGCTGGGCCCCCCCCGAACCCTGTCAGCGTTGCTTTCGACATGAAATCTATTATAAACCCTAGCCTGCGTACGCACGTATTATATTTTTTTTATTACACTTCATGAAATCCACCTTACAGTACTATATTTGACTAAGATATAAAAAGGGTTGCATAACAAAACCTGAGAAGGCCGAGAGAGGCTTGGAAGAGACCAGCGAAGAAGGTGGAAGTGAAGGCCAGCTGGAGGAAGAGGACAGGATCGTTGTTCGGAGACACTTCCTGCCTGAGCATAGACCCCAATATGAGGGACGCTATGGAGACTGGCCCCACCGCCAGATCCCTCGAGCTTCCCAGCACCGCGTACACCAGCGGCGGCACGAAGCTCGAATCTATTTTTTTTATACATGCATATATATGTATGTATATAAGCAAGAATAATAACAATGAATGAAGGGGGCCGGGAAGTGATTACGTACATAGACCGACGATGGGAGGGAGGTTGGCAAGCTTAGCGTAGCTGATGCCCTGAGGGATAGCGAGGCTGGCGATGGTGAGGCCGGAAACGACGTCGGATTTGAGGAGGGAGAGAGAGTAGTGAGGGGCCCACTCGAGGATCGGGAAAATGTACTGGGCGGCCATTATCAGCTTCGTGTTGGGAGACTGCCCTCTGAACTGCCGGAGCGGATCCTCCGGGAAGAATGTCTCCTTCAGCCGCCCCTTCAGTTTCTCGGCGGTGCTCCTTCGCGGTGGCAAGACGACCTTCTGCACCTCCATCTCCCCTCTTCCTTGCTACTCCCTCTCCTCCCACTTGCCCTCCCTTTTATATATACCCCTTCCATGGTCCCTACTTCCCTCGTGAGATTGTTTCCGTGGCAAACATAAAATTAAAATAATTTTCTATAACTTTTTTTTTCTTGAAACCCCATTTAATTTGTGTTTCATTCTCTTGAAAAGTGTAATTCGAAATATAAAATAAAATATCACGGTGTTTTGGATTAAAAATACAAAAATCTCTAAATATGAATGAAAGCATTATCCGAAACCACTGTTGTTTGTGGGATCATCAACCGATGGAACTCGTCTTCTAACATAAATCGATAGATGGAAAGTTAATCGGATAAACTCCACAATGCAACTATTATTATTATTATTTTTTTATTAAACGTTAATAATCATTCTTTAAAGGAATATGGACAGCGTTAGTATTTATTTTAAGAAAGCAATAATGTAACTGTTAAGAACATAGTATCTTAACGTGATTTGCCAATACGAAATTGGTAGGGTAAGACAAGGGCTTCGACATGTTATCTTGCCCGTGAGACCGCTAACAAACAAAGGGAAGAAACTACTTGGACTAGTTATGGACAAAAGGAGAAAAAGGTTTGACGAGAGGCGAGGACTCTTCGATTTGATATAATTGAGCCCACCCACTATCTTTTATTATTGCCAAAGGAAAAAAAAAACATGTGCATATTCTGAATATTAATGGAGACTCGTCCACTTTACCAATAAATATCAAATTGAAACTACGGCCAAAAGCTACTTAAACCATGCCCCCATTTGTTCAGTGATTAATTATAACCATAATCGCAACTCTACGTTACTGTAAAATTAAATTATCATGGAAGATGAAGAACAAATAGAGGAGCGAGCCAGATGACCCGTTTGCATGGTTTTTCCGCCTCCATGTGCTCGGAGCCATGAACTTCTGGTTTTAAGATTCTGTTACACTATTTGAGAGAATATGTTTATGGTCATGAATTGTATTTCTCATACGAAAAAATTGAAGAAGAAAAAAAAAATACCAAAGCCAAAAGTCGTAACATCTCTTATATATGCAACCGAATTATGAATATTAATTTATAGTGATTGTTGCTATTTTTGGAATTGGTTTTTATTGTGGTGGTGGGGGACGACCTTTCACCATTTCCCTTTCTTTGGAAGAAAAATAAGGAAGGAAATCATTTGAGACAAAGTTATCGCCGTTCCTCAACCCAACCATCAAAGGCTTATATATTAGGAGAGTATATAATATAACACAAGAATCTTTAAGAGTAAATACTATCTTAATTGGTCCATATAGATTAAAGATATTAATAACAATTGAAAATCGTGTGTGGGTGTTAATGTGAGCTAAGTTTTCCTATCCATGATTAGGATTTCATCTGCCCTCTTGTTGGTAAAAAAGGAAGTAACCACCGATTCCGTCGCAACAATTTTGCAACACCAAATAAGGGATCTTAATATTTAAATCCTTAAATAAGATACTCCTTCAATTTCAAAATATTTTTCGTTTTAGAGATTATTTTTTGTTTCTAAATAATTATCATTTTAGATTTTTAAGTACTCCCTCCGTTTCAAAATATTTATTGTTTTAGATTGTTTCACATTTTTTTAAAATGGATCAAAAGTCACATATACCCTTATTTGATGATAAAAACAAAGCAATCATTAATAATGTATTAGAATTTGATAGGGATAAAATTGAAAACTATTATAAAAAAATGTCTTGAAAATGTAAAACTATAAATATTTTGAAACATATAAAATAACCTAAAACTACAATTATTTTGAAACGGAGGGAGTAATTTTCAAGAAAAACTTTTAATTTTATCCTTAATTAAAAATGTCAAATTTTAATAGAGTATTAATGTGAATATGATTTAATAAGGGTATATATGATTTTTTTTTTTTAAATTTTCTTAAAAACTGTGAAAAAATCTAAAAGAAGGGGTATTATTTAGCATTGATTGCATGATTGGCAATCAAAGAAGCTTTAGCAAACATTAAGGTGAGAAAGCAACTTTAACATATGATTTGAGACACGCAAGGTATCTCAAACTCTAACACAAGCATGATTTGCTGCGAACCCAAGTTGTATGATTTATTCACCACATACTGAATCGTTTTGGGAGATTCTGGACCCACCAAATAATAAGTTCATACTCAAAAATTTCAGAGACCAAGATGCAAAAATACTTTTATTCTACGTTATCAGAAAAGGGTACATGTTTTTTTTCCGCCGTGATTATGCACATCATTAGTTGCCTTATCCCCATCCGTGCGTTTGATTCTAACGGGAAAACATTTGCCCGTTAAAGAGTGAAAAAAAAAATCCATAAAACAAAAACACCGCCTTTTTATTTAGGAAAAGAGAGAACACGGACGAAGTACTGTTGGTAATTATGTCGGAGAAGATTAATACTAATTGACTGATTATGCGTTTAATCCTAATCTATTAGGGGATATAAAGAGATAAGGATCGAGTCAACCACAACAAAGACAATGAGGACGGTGTCTGAAAATATGTCTTAGTCATATGAAAGCTGAACATGGAAATAATTTTAGTGATATCTTCAATTATCAATAAAATATACAAAGTAATGATAGAAACGCCCAAATGAAATTATTGGAAGAAGAGAAGATCCAAAAGGGTATTCTAACGGGACGTGAATGGAATTATTCAAAAAGGGATCCGATGCTCAACTTTTTTCTTTAATCAATATGAATGTGAATGTGGGCAGTGGCCACATTGGCGAGAACTGTTCAGACACGACACATGTCTCTCTCCATACCTATTTAAGCACTATTTCTAATCTCGTTGGTTAATCATTTTTATAAATTAATGAGGTTTCGGAGGGTTTTCACGTGCTGATCTTGTATTTTCCTTGTTGAAACCCATGCAGTTTCATTGGTTGGTCTTAGATATAAGACTCTATCAGTCTTTTATCATTTACTAGCCCCAAAAATATAAATAAATCTGGACCTATTATTTGACTTTAAGCAAACCCATGATTATATGCATAAAAATTAAGACTTTTGCAGAAGTCACGACACATTTTAGCGAAGGAAATAGAAGCAATAACAAAGCAAACGAACGCACGTTAACATTTGCGGATACGCATGATTGATTCCACAAACAGCTCAAAGATTGCTTAGGATGGCACTTAATTAACACGCGATTCAAATATTGAGAAACAAAAAGCCTTTCTTATCATGTGAAAAAAAAAAACAATACGTAATGCATGTGTACCGTCCAATTTGCTTGTGGAGACTTTGAGGCTGATATACTTTCAAAGAAAAATGAGAAGTTGGAGGAGAAACTCAAACCACCAGTAGTTGGAACTGGCATTAATTTTGTCGTATTAGGTTTCATGAATCTTCTTTGGGGATCCAAAAGAGTCGGTGCACGATACATGGCTTGTGATGTTCTCTTTTTATGGTGGTTTTGACAAAAACGCTGTTGATGAGATACGATGTTATCGAAGTCTCTCTCTCTCTTTTATAAAATATTGGATATGATAAGGGTGAATCCTTCATAGTGCCCGTCGATTTCTACAATCATATCGTAAGATTCAGACCCATACACGCACACATGACACAACCACTCCCTCCTTTAGGGACCTCCAAAAGGGGAGAGCTTCGCATGTGCTGCCTTTGCTATCCATTATGCAACTACCGAGCGCTCTCTTTCTTATCCTAACTTTATTTTATTTTTGTTACATCTTTATAAATTTTTATTTCACATAAAAGTCCATGCAAGGCAAGGCGCTCCCCCGATTATACAATTCACATACATTTCACATAAACTAAAATAACATGGGTCACGTAAGTTGTAGTACGTGGTAAAGAATTATTACATTCATCAAGCTTAATATATCTTCTCATGAAGTATCTCATACGTTGGGGGGAGAGATAGAGAGATGGGCTTCACGAATCAACGAAGCCCAAAGAATACGGGCCAATAGTTAAAGCGTCCAAACACGTCCTGAAAAGCCAAGGCCCTTTTATTCAATAACTATATGCTTAAACTTGTGGCTTTTGTAAATTTGGCATATTGGGCTCCCATCTTAAAATCTTCCGTGGATTAATCGTACCAACAATATGGCCTAAACTTATGGCTTTTGTAAATTTGGCACAAGCGTTTCAAGGCAAATCATGTGGAAAATAAGAATTTATAAGATCGATCCCAATAAACTTGGTATTAAAACGATGTTTGTTAAAGTGGGAAAATGAATATATGATTGGAGTAAAATAAGATTAGAGATATGATGGAGAATAATAATGGATACAATATCATTATACCAAATATTGTGTATCTGATTTGTTTCCATTGTGTCTATATTTCCTTTTTATTCTATTTCTTAATTTTCCTATAAATATGTAGTTCATTTTCATTATAATGTAACCAGAAGAAGAAGAGATGTAGCAATAAAAGTAATTTCGTTTCTTTCTATTTGTCTTATTTTATTTCCGCATTTTATTTTTCTACATGGTATCAGAGCAGCGTTGCGATCTGGACTATATGTTTTTTTTTCTAATCTCTTCTTTCTTTAGCGTTTTGGATGTTCATATATCCAAATCGTTTGAAGGAGAGTAAAAATTCAAATTCAAACGATGTGCTATGACAAACAAAAGTCAAAGCTAAAAACTCTAAGATCAAGCAAGATGCTATGACAAAAAGAGTTAAAGCTAGAACTTTAAAGTCAAGCGAAGTGATTTGAAAATGATTAATGCTCTCTAAAAGAACAAATTTTGGTTTATGAATTTTTCCTGAGACAATGAAAATGTCTGAGCGGTTTATAGCATTATCGATTCAAGATTGACTTTTTTCATTCTTTCAAAGTCAATCTTGAGGGGGAATGTTAAAGTGGGAAAATGAATATATGATTGGAGTAAAATAAGATTAGAGATATGATGGAGAATAATAATGGATACAATATCATTATACCAAATATTGTGTATCTGATTTGTTTCCATTGTGTCTATATTTCCTTTTTATTCTATTTCTTAATTTTCCTATAAATATGTAGTTCATTTTCATTATAATGTAACCAGAAGAAGAAGAGATGTAGCAATAAAAGTAATTTCGTTTCTTTCTATTTGTCTTATTTTATTTCCGCATTTTATTTTTCTACAATGTTGTTGTTGGTTTAGATGATGGGTGCAAAGCACACTGCATCATCTTTCTGTTTCAAGCGAATGAAATCATTTATCCGTATCACATGAGAGATTCTACTTGTGGTCGGTCACATGACTACATCGTTTCCTAGTGTTGACTGATTATGATGAGTTCATACAGCCACACAGAAGTGGCTTCTCTCTTCTCTAAACCACCAAAAAGCGGCGGCGAGATGCCAACCGGCGTGAAGGAAAGACGTTTGGTGGAAAAGGTCATCTGCTATGAAGAGCAACGGCGACATCTTGTGCCTTCTTCGGTTCTGGTTCTTTTTCCGCGCTTTCGCAAATGCTGTTAGAAATCTGGGATATAAAAAGAAGAACAATAACAGAAAAGTAAATAGGAACCGGATAACTCTTCAAGGCGTGATACACTTTCCTAAAAACGTTATTCCATCCTATACGAGCAAAGGACTTTCCGGAATACGTATTTGAGATACAATGAAGAGAGAAGTGATCTTAGTTTGCTCTACTAAGAACACAAACACAAGAAATTGCAAGAAGAAGATGAACAAAAGGCTTTTGTGGGTGTTTTGCAAGAACAACCACAAAAGTGCTCTCAAATCTCTCAAAAAACAATTTAGATCTGTTCTCTATCGTGCTAGGATGTCCAGGGGTGTTAATAAACATTCCAAATGTCGAAAGGTGTGAAGAAATCGAAAGTTTTTCCCCAACGGTCGCGATTTTTCGCTCAATCCGAACTGCTCAGAAAAAACGGGCTGTCCGCCCGTTTTGTCGAGCTACCCGCCCGTTTATTTTATTGCTCAGAAAAAACATGCTACCCTCCCGGTTTTTCTGAGCTACCGCCCATTTATTTATGAGCTTTATTCCTCAGAAAAAACAGGCTGCCAGCTCATATTTTCGAGCTGCCCTCCCGTTTTTTCTGAGATCTTCTTTCACGTTCAAAACCGAACGTAAACTCTTTCGACGTATCCTTAAACACTTAGCCAATTCATACCACGTCTTTTACAAGCATTTAACTCCTCCACCATACTTATAATACACGTGAAACATGAATCCTTTTGAGAGATTCTAAATTCCCATTCATTTACTCTAAAAATCCCAACAAATGCTTTTCCAATTCCATTCAATGTATGGATTAAGAAAAAAAAGAAAAACTTTGAAAGATGTGATAATGTAGATACCTCCATCATTCCCGCGTGAACAGCAGATACCATCAGAGGCTGAAACGGGAGTGTTCAGATTCTTCCTATATTGGCATACTTCAGTCATGTGACAATGAATGGAAGTGACGTAATTACATTCACTACAAAAAAGTGGTCATTTCCAACGGGTAAATCCGTTGGAAATGGCCAGATTTCCGTTGGAAATTAACGTTTCCAACGGATTTCCAACGGATTTATCCGTTGGAATTTCGTCGTTAGAAATCGGTGTCCGTTGGAAAACCGTTGGAATTTTCAACGGAATTTCAACGAATTTTTCCGTTAGAATTTTCCAACGGATTTCCAACCGGCATCCGTTGGAATTTTCCAACGGATTTCCAACCGCAATCCGTTGGAATTTTCCAACGGAATTTTCAACTGCATTCCGTTGGAATTTTCCAACGAAAAATTCGAAACATATTCCCGACCCGACCCCGACCCCGACACCGACCCCGACCCCGACCCCGACCCCGACCAAACCACGATCCCGAAACTCACTTCCCAGTA
>NW_010966822.1:917369-987964 GCF_000463585.1 Tarenaya hassleriana | reverse complement strand
TTCCGTTGGAATTCCGTTGGAATTCCGTTGGAATTTTTTTTAAAATTTTCAAAAAAATTTCCAACCGGCGTCCGTTGGAATTCGGTTGGAATTTTTTTAAAAAAAAATTCCAAAAAAAATTCCAACCGGCATCCGTTGGAATTCCGTTGGAATTTTTTTTAAAAATTTGGAATTTTTTTTTTAAATTTTCAAAAAAATTCCCAACCGGCATCCGTTGGAATTCGGTTGGAAATTTTTTAAAAAAAAATTCCAAAAAAAATTCCAACTGGCATCCGTTGGAATTCCGTTGGAATTTTTTTAAAAAATTTCCAAAAAAATTTCCAACCGGCATCCGTTGGAATTCCGTTGGAATTGTTTTCTAACAAACATCCGTTGGAACTCCGTTAAAAATTTGCAACCAATTTTTCCAACGTTAATCCGTTGAAAATTTCCAACGGATATCCGTTGGAAATACCGTTGGAAATTTCCAACCTAATTTTTCAATTGAATACGTTGAAAATTCCGTTAAAAATTTCCAACGGGTGTTTCCAACGGATAACGGGTGTTTCCAGCGTGTATCCGTTGGAAATTTTTAACGGAATTTTAACGGAGATCGTCGTTGAAACGCCGTTGAAAACCGTTGAAAATCCGTTGGAAATTTTCCAACGGACAAATCCGTTGGAATTTGCGGATTTTTTTGTAGTGATTAGCAGCTGTTTCGAAGAGATTCCGATCACCTGCCAAAGGAACAATAAATAATCACCGACACAAACAAAAAAAACCAATAGGGAACGTACGGTTTCACAGCATTACACAAGCTTTGAGGAGATAGCATTCTCAAGCAAATCCAAATCAACAAAAGAGCAAAACCCACGATCAAGATCGAACCTGGAGGAATGGCGTGAAAGAGCTGGAGGAAGATGATGAAATAAATAGAGAGGAGAAAGTGGGTAACCGTTGTAGCGAGAAGAGGAGCTTGAAGGAATCGACAGGGAGGGAGAGATGCCATGCCATTGCCAACGACTCTGGAATCTTAATCCATGGCATATTCTCTGATTCTGATCGCCGTCACCTGGACCGGTTTCTTTCCAGGCTTCCTCGTGGTTCTTTGTTTATGGGCCGTTGCCCAACCGTCTCGGGGGAAAAAATCAAGGTTTCAAATTGTATTAAAATACCGATAGCAAGAGAAGGAACGTTAACAATAATGCATTCTTAAACAAAATAATAATCGTACATTTAACTATAGTTAGGATCTTAGTAACGATGAGTGGTTTGGTGGCTTTACCATTTCAATTAACATAAATTTTCATTGAAAAGCATCTGACCCTTTTCATTCGCCGTTGATACTTGCACAGTCGAAGCAGATCGGACCGTCCAATCGTTTTCCTTTCCATTATCGAGCTGATACGAATATAGCTTTTACCATTAAAAATTATTAGTATTTATTCTCTCCACACCTCATACAAAATTCCACTTTGGAATATAGTTTATTTGTAGCAGCACTATATATATATATATATCCGTAAAAAGGCATGTGCAAGTGGAGGCCCCATAACTTGATGGATCCCACATTTAAAAAAATAATTTTGAAATATTAATAATTTGTAATTATATTTATTAACATACATATGATAAGAAATTAAAATTATATATAGCATAAAGTTTCTTAATTATTATCATTAATATTTATAATTTTTGAGTTATATTTATGACTTTTTAATATGAAATTTATCAATTAATATAATTAAAAAAAAATTATTTAATATTTTTATAAAAATAAAATTGTAGAAGGTCTCTAAATAGTTCTGGACGGCTCTGTGCGTGTATATATATATATATGGAGAAGCTGCATGATGATGTCCCTTCCCCTTCCAAATATGCATCATCATATGCTCTTTTCTCAAGACATGAACGAGCCATGCCTCTCATATACTGCAGTAAATCTCTCATCTGACACTTCTCTACTTTTAGACAAGCAGAATCTTGTCGTCATTTTAAATAAATTGGCGTGAATTTTAGGCATGGTATATGGCATCCCCTCGCTTGCGATACCATATTCCTCTCACTGGCAACTGTGACAAAGCAATTCTGCGCTATAATACTGCAGTTTTATAAGCAGAGGCCGCAATGTCTTGAGATAGGCGCATAGCAAGATATTGGATATAGAGTAGAAATAATGGCTCAGATGGCAAAGTCAATGATAGAAGTGGAGATCGGTGTGTCGGCTGATAAAATCTTCCAGGCGCTCAAGGCCACTTCACGGAGCGTACCGAAATTATCTCCGGACAAGATACTTAATGTCGAGGAGCAAGATGGATGCACCAAGAACTGGACTCTTTCTGTCGGTGAGTTGTTATATTGCAACAGAAAAAAAGAAAAGGGTTAATTAATTTTGTTGAAGAGGAATGCTTTGGCTTTGGAAATGGCGTAATGAGATGGGATGTGTTTCAGATGGAAAAGTGGAAAAGATGAAGGAGAGAGTGGAAGTGGACGACGAGAACAAGTCGATGACAGTGTTCGTGTTCGAAGGAGATGTGATGGAGCACTACAGGAGCTTCAAATGCAGCCTCCGGATCATTCCAAAGCTCCATGGAAGCATTGCCAGATGGAGTTGGGAGTACGAGAAGCTGCATTCGGATTCTCCTGCTCCTAACAAATATATGGATTTCGCAGTGAATCTCACCAAAGATATTGAGTCTAATCTTAGAAACTAAGTGTTCCATCTCTCACCAGACCAGTTGCTGTTTATTACTCAATCTGCTTCCTGTAACAACGACCACGTGCTAATATATTTATTTATATGAATAAAATCTTGAATGAATTGTTTTTCCCCTTGAATTGAAGTTCTCATATGGGAAAAGGAGCAAGAGCAACCCAAATCAATTCATCGGGTAAAATGATGAGTAATGAAAAATGGGGCGGCAAATAGTGTCGTGTCATGTAGGTATATTATTGTCCAACTACCAAATTCAACTCGGCGGAAATGTTATAAACCATATTATGTGGGGATAATGTTCAAATATATCGGATCTCGAATAAAATTACAAGATATATCGTATAATGAAAATCTTATCAAATCCGAAAAATATATATTTATAAATATTTATTATTATATTTAGTTACTTATTAAATATATATAAAACTCTCAATTATATTTTCGTATTTTATTTTTCAATATGATATCACAACTTAGTTATAATTTGTTCGGTATATTTTTTATTTTTATCTTATAATATCTTTTTTTTTTGAGTTTTGGATATTTTATAATTTCTGTATTTTATTTTTTAATATAAAGAACTTGTGAATTATAATATAATATTCGTAACATAAACTACCTACTAAAGTTCTAAAATGTCTTCCATTCACGAAAATGCGTGATATAAAAATGTATTGTTGTGTAGAAAATGACAAAAAAAAAATCACATGATTATAGGTTTTTTTGGTCGCTGATGATGAACCTAAACCACAAACAACGAAATGAAAATTGAGTTGACAAGTTTACAAAGAAGGAAAGACGTGAAATGTGTGGTTGAACAGAGAAGAGAATTGAATCAAAGGGGTAGGCAATGAGGGACACGTATGACAAGGACATGCATGAACAATTGAACATAGAGCTTCGGCATGCTTCTTCAATACCTGCTGGTCTTATATAAAGGGGGGACGCACTCATCATCATCATCATTATTAACTTTTGATAAAAACATCAAAAGCCATTGAAATGAAAGATACTTGGAGAGGAAAATAAGATAAAGAATCACAATATGGAGAGGAAGAAGAAGAGATGTTGAAGAAAGGATAAACGTTTTCTATTGTGTTCATTGATCCAAATAACATAATGCTCCTTAAATACAATAGGAGAAGACACCCTTAAAAACCCTAACCAAACTAAACCAAAATAAACCAAACCATCAAACCAAACCATTCTAATAATCATCATCAACACACAAGCAATATAGCAATAGTAGAGAAAGAGATGGGGTTGCCATTGCCAATGAGATGGAAGGTGGAGACAGAGGTAGAGATCAAAGCTTCGGCGGAGAAGTTCCACCACATGTTCGCAGGGAGGCCGCATCATGTGTCCAACGCCACTCCTCACAACATTCAGAGCTGTGACCTTCATGAGGGCGAGTGGGGCAAAGTCGGCTCTATCATCTTCTGGAAATATGTTCATGGTATCATTCCTTTTCTTCCCTTTTTTTTTGTGTGTATATATATATATACACACTTGATGAAGCCATTGGGGTGTGTGTGTGTATATATATCATGAACTGCAGATGGGCAGGAGAGAGTGGCGAAAGATGTGATAGAGGCCGTGGACCCAGACAAAAACATGATAAGATTCAGGGTTATAGATGGAGATGTACTGAAAGAGTACAAGACATTCCTAATGACAATCCATGTGACCCCAAAGGAGGGAGGGGAGGGGAGTGTGGTGCATTGGCTCTTGGAATACGAGAAACTCGACGACAAAGTGGCTCACCCCGAGACTCTTGTTCAGTTATGTGCTGAAATCTCCAAGGATATCGACAAACATCTCTTG
The DNA here is from genome assembly GCF_000463585.1 of Tarenaya hassleriana. Taxonomy (NCBI): domain Eukaryota; kingdom Viridiplantae; phylum Streptophyta; class Magnoliopsida; order Brassicales; family Cleomaceae; genus Tarenaya; species Tarenaya hassleriana. The sequence continues at coordinate 983,445 of NW_010966822.1, read as the reverse complement.
TCCGAGGCCTAGATGCCTTCCTTATACATATAATTAAGCTTCCTACCCATTACATAAGTTGTGATCAACCAATAAGAGCTAGCTGCTAATTCACCAAAAAAAAAAGCTGCTATACATATGTGGTAGCTATGTGTGTATCGTCTTCTGCGCTGTTTGTTATGTAATTGTACCTGTGATGGAACCAAGACTTTCATGTGCTACCTTCGTTTGAGTATTTCATTTTTAAATATTTACGTAATCCATAGAAATCACATTTCATTTCATCGTACGGTTTTTGTTGATGGATGGCGGCATGGTGCTGTACCATATATTACAAAAAGTCACATCTAAGGCTCCATACCCAAGTCCAACATGTAAGAAATAAATCATTATTTTTTTTATTTAAAAACAAATTAAATTGATAAATTTTATATTTAAGTTTTTTATTTAATTATTTTATAAATTTAGTTAATATTTTTTTATCAAATCAAATAACAATAAAATTTTTATTACAACTATTTTAAAAATATATATATTAAAATCATACCATCTTTGGTAATTTAAATCAAACCACAACTATAATCAACTATTCATTTCTACTCGCAATTATCCGCAATCGTTACCAACAAAAACTTATCAACCAATCATTACCAATCGTCCACAATCGCCAAGAAACGCATTGAAAACGTCGTCACTCGCAACCGCAACAGTATGTTTAATCGTTTATTTGGGTTAATTTGGTTAAGTCATTACACACATGGTTTAATGAATTAAAACCTATTTAACCGATAAAATGATCATAACCCAAAAAACAATCCAAATACAATAATAATTGGGTTGGATTGGTTTAACCCATCTAACACAATCCAATTTGATATTCATAAGTGAATCTCACCAAAGATATTGAGTCTAATATTAGAAACAAAGTATTCCATCTTTCATCAGACCAGTTGCTGTTTATTACTGAATCTGCTTCCTATAACAACGCCATGTGCTAAATTAGTTAATTATATGAATAAAATCTTGAATGAATTTTTCCTCTTTAATTGAAGTTCTTATATGGTAAAATGAGCAAAAGCAACCCAAATCAACTCATCTGGTAAAATGTCATGAGTAATGAAAAATGGGGCGGCAAATAGTGTCATGTATGCATATAATTGTGTCCAACCACCAAATTCAACTTGGCGGAAATGTTATAAATCATATCATGTGGGGACAACACATTGATTATAGGGGTTTCTATTGAATGTAAGACTAAACACGCTATTTTTAGTTTTTCTTCATTTCTTGTTATAAAAAAAAATGAAATAAGGGGTTCTCTTTTACGGACGAAGTGCAATCAATCCTTGGATATAAATTATTAGATGATATATGCCATAATGAATGTTAGGTGAGGGTGTGGAAATTGTAGGTGTAATGATAACTCAATGTCGTTGGATATAATAAATTTGTGATATATATGGGCGGTGTCGACCCATACCAGCTAACTTCACGCATATATACGTAAATAAATCAATCAAGGTGGGGGACGTCAACGTCGTCAGGGGATCCGTTAAACTACCAACTAAAGTTGTAAAATGTCTTCCATTTACGAAAATGTGTGATATAAAAATGTATTATTGTGTACAAAATGACAAAAAACACATACGATATCGATTATAGTTTTTGGTCGCTGATGATGAACCTAAACCACTAACAAGAAAATGCATTTTGAGTCGATAAGTTTACAAAGAAGAAGGAAAGGCGTGAAATGCGTGATTGAAGAGAGAAGAGATATTGAATCAGAGGGGCATGGCAATTAGGGACACGTCTGACAATGACATGCATGAACAGAGAGCTTCTTCACTACCTCTCTTGTCTATAAAAGGGGGGTCGATGGGCTCGTCATCATCATAATAAACACACAAGCAATATAGCAGCAGTGGAGAAAGAGAAAGAGATGGGGTTGCCAATGAGATGGAAGGTGGAGACGGAGGTGGAGATCAAAGCTTCGGCGGAGAAGTTCCACCACATGTTCGTAGGGAGGCCGCACCATGTGTCCAACGCCACTCCTCACAACGTCCAGGGCTGTGAGCTTCATGAGGGCGAGTGGGGCAAAGTCGGCTCTATCGTCTTCTGGAAATATGTTCATGGTCTCGTTCCTTTTCCTCCCTCTTTTTTTTTTTGTGTGTGTATATATACGCAGTAACAAAGTTGATGAAGCCAATCGTGTGTGTGTGTATATTATGAACTGCAGATGGGGAGCAGAAAGTGGCGAAAGAGGTGATAGAGGCGGTGGACCCAGACAAAAACATGATATCGTTCAGGGTTATAGATGGAGATATAATGAAAGAGTACAAGACGTTCCTCATCACGATCTACGTGACCCCAAAGGAGGGAGGGGAGGGGAGCGTGGCGCATTGGCACTTGGAGTACGAGAAACTGGACGACAAAGTGGCTCACCCCGAGACTCTTGTCCAGTTCTGCGCCGATGTCTCCAAGGATATCGACCAGCACCTCCTGTCCGGGGCCTAGATCGATGCATATGCCTCAGTTCCCTCCCGTCCATTACATATAAGTCGTGATGAAACTATTCAATAAGAGCTACTATACAGATGTGGTAGCCCTCTCTCTTTATGATATAGACATATATGTGTGTATATGTAATTTCTCCGTGGTTTGTTACGCAAGTGTGGCTGTTGTTATGTAATTGTGCCTGCGATGGGAACCGAGGCTTTTATGTGCTACCGTTTCATCTTTACTTATTTATGTAAAATATCCATAGAAATATCACATTTCATATTACAAATCCTCCCAAGAGTATAGAGATGGTCGCAATGGGCGAGTTTACGTGGTTTTACCCTAAACCCAACGAGTATGTTTGGATTGTTTTTATGGGACATTTTAATTCAATCAGTATCTACTAATTAAATGGAGAAGCTCACTCATTTTATTAAAACCCGATATGATTATACTTCGGTTCCATTCATAACTAAATAACACAACATTACCGAATTTGTACGATTTTTTTTTTAAATTGCAAGAAAAAAAATCAAACCCAAAAGGAATATAAAAATAATCACAAAAACAAATTTTTTTTTTTTAAAACATGAACGGTTTGTCAATAAAAACCGAATTACATTAATAGTTGCATTGACTCTTATTTTGGATTAGAAACTGAATTGAAGTGAATTTTTTATTATAAAAAATCGGGCGGATATAGTTTTTCTAAAATTAAAATAACCGAATCCAAACATAGTCGATTCGAATTTAAACTTTATTCAATGTAAAAAATCGAATTGGTGTCATTTCATTAAAATAAAAAATCTCAGTCCAAACCAAACATAAAAATGATCGAAAAAAAACCAAAAATTTCTTTCGAAAATAAATAGTTATCAGTAACAATCGAACCCAAATAAAAATTGAACTAAACACGATCCAATATAAAAGCTAAATAAGTATAGTTTTTATACAGTCAAAATAATCGAATAAAAACATGAGTGAATGGATATTGATTTATATATTTTTTGTAATATAGTTTTGATTTAACTGAATTATATATTGTAAAATATCACTAATAGATGAAATGTTGGTCTAATTGGGTTAAATAGACGTGACTGAATTTTATGGGTTTCAACCCCTATAGTTTTTAACTTATAATCCAAATGGAATGGCCTACTTGAATAAATTGGGTTAACCATTTTGACCTATCTACCCTTGACATGCGGTCCACGAATTTTGAATTGTTTCTCCAGAAGGCTTCATCAAACAATCAAGAATCGGGCATCTTATCTTTTCTCGTATCTTACACAAAGAAGTTGAATTTCTTCCACCACCAGTGCTGAAATTTATGCATTTCAAGGGTATTCGAAATTTTAGGATTATCGAACCCGAATTCGAATTTTTCGCAAAATAATATATCTAAAATAGAATTCGTTGTCTCTAGATACACCCAAAAATTGAGTATCCGAACGCAAAATTTTAAAACAAATTTTAACAAAAATATGAACTATAACTAAGATATATAAAAATTATGATATGTTTACAAATATAAAATTTAAAATATGATAAATAAAAACACATGAAAAAGATATAAAAAAATTATAGATGGAGAGGTTTGATCACCTTAGATTTAGATTTTTATATAATACAATTAAAATATAGGGATAAATTTGTAGAGATGCAACAACAAAAGAAAATACATCAAGAGACGAATAAAGTCAAGCATGAATTGATGGGGAACATAACATTCCCCTTATATTCCAAGAAACGTTTCGGGGAATATGAAGCTCTACCCTTATTTGGAGAAAAGTGTCACACTGAAGCTAATTAAGTAGTGAAAGCAACATTATTTTATCTGTTGTTGGTATTATTGTTACGGAGACAATTAGAGGATGTCAGGCATAACCATCTTTGGAATGAAGAGAAAGGAGCTGAGAAGACCTGGCCGCCGTGTGAAAGCCGCTGGCGAACCTGCCGCGGCAGAAGCCCTTGCAGCCCCCCGCGTTCACCCATTCCAGCTTCAACTCCACTTCCCCGCTCTCCACGTTCCTCAACCTCACCTTCATTTCTTGTGTTATCTTCCCGCTCCCCGACACCATTCTGCTCGAATGTTTTCTCCATCATTCTCATCTTATCACGCATATTTTACTAGAAGGAAAGGAAAAGGAAACGGGTGCTTACATGACGCTGGGCTTAGACAAGCAGTTGTGTGGGTTAGGAGGGAGAGACATGACGTGAGATCCAACCGGGGGTTCAGGAGGAGCAGTTCTCACAGCTTCTAGGAATGGCTTTATGTCTACCACCGCTTCGCCCATCTCATCATCCCCCGTGAATGCGTCCTTATCATACACTTTCTACACCCACAAACCATGACCCAACAGTCTACACTTTTTAATTGAAAAAAGTGTTTGGTTTACGTATATCAAATACCGACTCACCAGGAACACTGGCGTGTTAGGATCTGTGACAGACAGCAGTAAATCCTGGTTCCACTCGGGGTAGCGATTTTGAAGGATGGTTCGAGTCTTGAGGCTCTGAAAGCATGCAGTTTGTGTCACTGGACACAGACAGACAAGAAACACAAATGAGAGAGAAGAAGAGAAACCTGTTGACCCATCTTGACAACCGCATAAGGATCGCTTGAGAAGAGATCTCGACGTGCCAGATTTATCCCTCTCTTCACACTTATCTTCAGATACCCCAACACCTCCTCCATTTCTTCACCTTCCCTTTGTTTTTTTTTTCAAAGAGTAGACTGAAGCGCGGGAGAGTAGTTGTTACTTGTTTAGGGCGGTCTACAACTCATACCCCCCAAAAACAACAAAACTTGTCATGGAGGGGGACACAGAACAAAAAGATTCTTTCAGACCGCTTTACTTGGTGTCTTTACGTCGTTGGGTTCTCTCTGCGTAAATCCCACGAACCCCCTTTTCCATCTGATCTTATTCGATCCTGTGAAAACGACCCCCTTCTTATCCCATTCTTCATCTCTTACTTTTCTCTCTTCTTCCTTTGAAAATCAAAAGGGCTCCTAAAGATTGCAACTTTCTGTTGGATTATGAAAGCGCTCATCCAAAAGATTGCAACTTCCGGTTTTACTGAAAAAGGATCCTTTTTGGGGCCATTAGCATGATCACATGACATAATTCGCATTCCAAGCCTCTTTTTTGGTCCGTTATATTGTATTAAGGGTTACAGAGATGAGGTACATGTAGATTACAGGGTTTGGCTATATTCCAGAGTTACATCTGAGGCCAAAGCAAGGGCCGCCTATTAGTCAATCTTAAAGACAACTTCTCCTCGTATGACGTCGGATGATGAAGCAGCAAAGGGAATAGCGTAAAGAACCACACTCCAGTCAGCCATAGAGTAGAAAGGACAGGGCATGTGATTATCGTCACGGCCCCTGGAAGCGTCCTTCTAGTCCAGCCGTTTCGTCGGCATCCATGGGGTCTTCTTGGAACCTAGTTCACAGAGGAGAAGAATAAAAATGATTTGTGTTTTGAACAACTCAAGGTCTAACAAGTAAAAAACCCATTAGTACCTTCGCGAGCAAGACCCTTGCATCCAGGGCCGTCAATCCACTCGAGCATGATCTCTACCTCGCCACACTCCACATTCTTGAGTCGTAGAATCATGTCCTGTGTTATCTTACCATTGTTCCACAAGATGCTGCTCTCTTCAGCCAAGCAGTTAGCCCTGCTCGGGCGAACCCTCTTGATCGCACATCCGTTGGGGAGCTTCTGGAAATCAATTCCCATCTGCATGGCCTCAAGGTACGGCTGGATGTCTATGTCTGCATCCCCCATTTTGTCATCCCCCGAGAATCTGTCTTTATCATACACTGTCTGCGTACACACACAAGTTTCGATTTAGTGAACCTCCTGTACTATTTGTTTCTTCATATCCAACAACCAGCTGCAGACAATAACATTCTGTGACAACATAAACCACCAATTCCTAAACAATACAACAGCAAGATTCCAACATCGATCTTGTCATCCAGATTCAAGCCATTTAAGTTTCAATAACACAATATAAAACAAACCTGTGATCAAACTTACCAGATGGATAGGATCGTTCATATCCTTGACAGAAAGCGTCAAATGTTCATTCCACACCGGATTACAGTCATTGTTGACCACACGCGTCTTCAGTTTCTGAAAGGACAATATGTATAACACGACGTCAGAAGATAAGAAAATTCAAAAACAGAAAACTACTGAATACAAGATACAACCACCACCACACCACCGGGGATGGAAACCCATAGATAAAAAAAGAAGAAACTAGTATATATAATATATTCATTTTTTATATTGGTAATTTCAGGCAATGCGGATAGGTAATCTTCCAAGTGGGAACAAGAACAAAAGAGAGAAAGTTGGAAGTCTCTCTGCTGCATGGTGGTCCTGAGAGGGCAGGGCATGATCAGAATCGTCACGTGGGTAAAATCCCAGAAGCCCTTGTCGGTTATGGATCCGATTTACTCTCGTAAATAGTAAAAGAAGAGAGAGAGGAGACCTGTTGGCGCAATGTGAGAACAACGTAAGGGTCGCTGGTGGTGGCATCGCGTATCGCCAGATTAATCCCTCTTTTGAGGTGTACCCTCATAATCCCTAGCGGCTTATCCTCCATCTCTTGTTAATCCCCAACGCTACCAACAAATCTCTTCTTTTTCTTTTAATTAAACGATGCCCCAGAAGAAAATCTGACAACAATCACAGGACCCCCTCTGCCCGAATTTACCCTGTTTTACAGAACGAACGCCCGATTTCATCGCCACTCCCCTTCCTCTAAATAGGGTTCGTCTCCCTTTTTAAACTTCTGTTAACACCCATTTGTAGTAAATGAAAGCCTTAGTACACGTGGACACTTTTAAACTTAGATGAAGGGAGTTTTTAGGGGAGCGTGTTCATTCCGTGTCCTAAACAAAGCCGTAACTCTTCTTCTTTTTACATTCCCCTCGTATTGAGTATATATCATCAAAATTTTAATTTAAAAACGTATTTATCCATAACAACATAAAAAGATATCATAAAATTGTCACATTTTACCCATTTACAAAAGATTATCAATAGTATTCATGAAAAACATCACAAATCACCATATTTCAATTGTTTATAATTTCGGCATTTTTTTTTCTCTAAAATCTAAACCCATCTCATGCCAATAAACAGTCAGATATTTGAGTTTTGAATATCCGAACTGTTGGTTAAAATTAAACGAAGTATCGAAAATTTGGGTATTCAGATAAACTCGGAATATGCCGCTCTTCTCGGGGTGAGCTGTCACGCATCTTGGCTTGGTTGCTGTTGCTGTTGTTGTTTCGATCTCACAGAATCCTAGATTGATTTGGTTACGAGATTAGCGCTGCGTTTAACCCTACCTTTTTGTCTTTATGGAAGATTATATTCAGATTTGGTCGTTCTATACACTGAATCAACGGGATGTGTGTAAAGGCATACCTGCATCCAATTAAAAAAACGTGCAATCTTATGCAGAATATCGAATTTTAAAAATGTATTATATTATTATTAACCATTGTTAATCTGAGATGGTTTGGTATTTTATTGGAAAACTATTAAAATTGGACCACGAGCTTGCATTCTTATTTAGAATGTAGCTGCCGATGTTGTCAATAAAAAGGAAGTTAGTTAATATATTCAGAGGAGAGAATCTCGTAATTCAACTGTCACAAAACTTTCAAATTTAAATACTGAATTTTTCTTTCTTATTTTAACTTTTATTTCTATTTATTTAAATATAATATATAGTCTAACTTGGTATGCCACGTCACCATGTATGTCATTGATCCACTGTGTAGAATTTGTTAAAATATTAATAGTTCATGAAAGTTTGGTCATATTTTATATTTTTATAAATAGTAAAACTTAGTATTTAATCTGGAAGTTTTAATATGATTAGATTTTTTTTTTAATGAGATTCTTCTGCATTCATTGTGATGGGCAAAATAGGAATATGCGAAGAGAGGAAAGCCGCTGTCAACATGTGCCAATTAAAGAATTTTAGATGCATACGTCTTATTATGCAATGTTTTTGCCAGCCCTTCCCTTCCTTCTTCTGCTTCATCTTAAAAAAGGGGAAAAAAATACGCACAGAAGGAAACAAAACATAGACGAAATTCCCAAAAAGCCCTAACCCTAACCCTAACAAAGCGTCGGCCTTTAGATTTTCTTTTAAATAACCGTCACCCCCATCCCCTCCCTATTCACATCGCTATTCTCCTCTTGCTCTCTCTCTCTCTCTCTCTTTTGCCGGTAACGGTTCGTCGGAATTGATCTCCGGTGGCGTTTGTGAATGGTGGAAGCAATCTCGAGCGGCGGTAATCATACGCTCTCCCTTTCGACCACAAGGGCGAGCTTCTTCATCCCTGCGTCCTCTTCCTCTGTTTTCGCCTTCGGATCTTGCAAGGAAGGCTGGTACTTCCGCTGCCTCGGCCTCGACCCCTGAATCCCCTTTCCCTTTTGATTCTCTGAAAGATGTTGCTGTACAACAAGCATAAGAAGAACCACACCTCCAAGGGGAACCGCATCCTCATCAGCGTCACCGTTCTCGGCAGTGCTGGTCCGATCCGGTTCGTTGCCTACGAGGGCGATCTCGTCGCCTCCATCATCGACACCGCTCTCAAATGCTATGCTCGCGAGGGTCGCCTCCCCATTCTCGGCTCCGATTTCAACGATTTCCTTCTCTATTGCCCCGTCGCTGGTCCCGAAGGTATTCCCATAATCAAATACCCTACTTTGCTTACCTATTTCTTTTCTTCCCCGATAATGCCCAAATCCTGATTTGAATTATCTCTGATCCGGGTTCGCGTTTGTCTTTGTGTGGCAGCTCTTAGACCATGGAACACAATTGGGTCGCTGGGGGCACGCAATTTCATGCTGTGTAGGAAGCCAGAGGAGAAGAAGCTTGGCGATGGCGGTGATAGAAGGCCGAATTCCACCATTAACGGAGGCAGAAAGGGAGGTGGGAGCTGGAAGACGTGGATCAACAAGTCTTTCAGCTTGAAAATCCCCAGCCATTAGATTCATGGAATACCCGAGATGGGCTGTGTTTGAAATTTGCTTGTTTCGTTTGTTTCTCCATTTAAGCTGTCGATTGTTTTGGTCAGGCTGCGGACTGTGCAGGCGCTGAGGCCTTTTTTCTTTCATGAATTTCTCAATCTTCGGAATAAAAGTCGTATTCATCGTTGGTTTTACTGTTGGTCAATTGAAGAATCAAGTGATATTCATTCAATGTAGACTAGAATGCGATGGAAAGAATGCAACTTTTGGATGGGGGGCATGAGAAGTGTTTTGTAAGATATTTTTCAAGTACAAGTTGTATACGTTTTCAGAAGAAAGTTGTTCGAGTGGATGTCATCATGGCTTTTGCCCCAATCCAAAGCAAATATTATCCCCGAAATTAATATCAAGAATGGCCGAAGCTGGGGGCAACATGATGTGTGTTCGGTGAGGTTGTAGAAGGGAATTCCGAATTGAAAACATTGCATTCACATGCAGGTGGCGTTGATTTCAAGCGTCATACCGTATGTGGATACAAACTCACTGATTAGGGCCCATCCCATTGGAAAACGAACCCCCAGTTGATGCGTGATGTGATGTCCCTCGCGCGCGGCTCTTCCAACCCCCGGGGGGTCATTCAAGTGGGAAGTTATAACACAAGGTACGCTTAGAAAGATGATGCCGTACCAACTCTGTACTGATGCCGTGCGTTGCTTCTCCTCCTCCCCGATATTTCTTCCATGAAACGACAGAATCATTTTCTGGACTGCTCGATCCTTCTCCACTCAGCATTTGGCCGCTTCTTCAGGATCTCACTGTTGAATCATATCTTTTCCTATATCATATTATATGATCCCTTCACACCCACACGGCCCTTAGCCTTTTTACTCCAACTTCACTTTGATGGGCTTTCCTCTCCCTACTTTAGGCCTCGCCCAACTCCTGGGCTTTTCATTTGGAACCATAATTATATATATATATATATATGGAACATAATATTCAATTTCGATATTTTTATATGATTGTTGGACTTAACGTTGTAATCATCTTGCCTTGTGTGAAGCATGCATAGGGTCACTTGGCCATCTTCCATATGATTTCTTATATATATATATATATATATATATATATATATATAAATATATATATCTATATCATATCAAGTAGCCATGACCCATGAGAATCTTTATTCTTATTATAACCGAACACATAATATCTCGAAGTTGTTTTAGGGTTTACTCAAAAGTCATCATGCGGAGGATTTCATGTGAATTGGGATTGAATGGAAGCTACTGATATCTATGGTTTCATAAAATAAATCGAAATTATAATCCCAAACTTATTTTTGTCTAAATAGTATCTCTTCTATAAAAGTCAAGATGATAAACCTAAATTAAGAAATTAGAATGAGCAGCGGGTCTTCTTTTTGGAAATACAACGAAATCCAGATCTGAACAAGGATTGTTGGATAATAGTGAAGATTTTGATGGAGAGATTTGATATTGATCAGAGAAGCAAAGTCCAAACCTTATTCCTACAGGTTTGAACCAGACACGATAGAATTAGGGGAGAGTTTGATTTAGACAAAAAACTCTTTGTTCCCTTGATTTTCTGTACATCACGTTCTCTTACATATATGCAGCATATTAACTTGAAGTTAAGGTAAGTAAATAAATCAACAACTGTGAATAAGCAGATTTCCTAAATACAGAGGAAAGTTTCCTGATCTGATAGGATTCGATCTTGTATCTTGGAATGTCTTGGTTTGTTTCCTTTTCTTCATATTCGGATGTGGTCCTTGATAGATGCAGAACACGTCATGGTTCTCGTATCTGGAAGTTCTTGTTCTGTCTTTGTGTCTTCAACAGGTTCTTGGTCACTCTTCATGTCTTCAACATTCCCCCTCAAGATTGGCCGGGGATAGTCGACGAGGCCAATCTTGGAGAGACACTTGCTTAGGACATATGAGCTAGTTGCCTTGGTTAACACGTCAGCTAGTTGATCTTGGCTCCGAGTGTATTTTGGTGATATTAGTCCTTGAGTTATTTTCTCCCGGATGAAGTGACAATCCACTTCTATATGCTTCGTCCTCTCGTGGAATACTGAATTCGCCGCTATGTGCAGTGCTGCTTGATTGTCGCAATGCAAAGTTGTTGGAGCGTCCAGCTTGATTCCGAGGTCATCGAGCAGTTGACGCAGCCACATGATTTCGCTTGTAGTATTCGCCATTGCACGGTATTCGGCTTCCGCGCTTGATCGAGCTACCACGGTTTGCTTCTTGCTTTTCCATGTGACTAAGTTTCCTCCGACGAATGTGCAATATCCAGTGGTTGATTTCCGATCCGTTCTGTCGCCTGCCCAGTCTGCATCACAGTAAGCTACGATCTCGGTGTGTTGATTCTTTGTCATCCAGACTCCTTTGTTTGGTGTGCCCTTAATGTATTTAAGTATCCGAGTCACCATTAACCAGTGTGTAGTTGTAGGCGCATGCATCCATTGACTGACCTGATGCACAGCAAAACTTAAGTCAGGACGTGTAATTGTTAAGTAGATTAACTTACCGACAACGCGACGATATTGTTCTGCATCTTCCAGTGATTCCCCCTCGCGTTGATCCTTAAAATGTTCTTCAAGAGGTGTTCTGACTGGTTTGGAAGCAAGCATTCCCGTGTCCTGCAATAAATCCAGAGTATACTTCCTTTGGGATAAGAATAAAGAGTTAGTATTGGTTGTTACTTCGATGCCAAGAAAGTATTTTAAGGGGCCTAAGTCTTTGATGTCGAACACTGTCGTCAAGTATGTCTTTGTATCACGAATACCGGTAGAGTCATTTCCTGCAATTATAATGTCATCAACGTAGACAAGCAGAAGAACAATGCCAGCGGAAGTACGAAGAATGAAAAGTGAGTGATCAGAGTTACTCCGGATGAAGCCACGAGCCGTGATGGCAAGAGAGAGCTTATGATACCAAGCTCGGGGTGATTGCTTGAGGCCATAAATGGATTTGAGCAATCGACATACTTGACCCGATTGAAGGTTACGATGATATCCCGGTGGTGGTGCCATATAAATTTCTTCTTCAAGATCACCTTGAAGAAAAACATTCTTCACATCCATCTGCCATAACTCCCAATTTAAGTTAATAGCTAAAGAGAGAATGACACGAATAGAAGATAACTTAGCTACGGGGGCAAAAGTTTCTGTATAATCCTCGCCGTAAGTCTGAGTGTAGCCCTTGGCCACGAGGCGAGCTTTATATTGTTCAATTTCGCCGGTGCTTAGATATTTTATTTTATAGATCCACTTGCACCCCACCACTCGTTTGTCTGGTGGTAATGTTGTAATAGTCCAGGTACCATTCCGTTCGAGAGCATCGATCTCGTCTTGCATGGCTTGCTGCCAGACCGGAATATCCTTGGCCTGCAGAAAAGATCGAGGCTCCGATTCCTGCATGAGAGTGCTCAGAAAATTCTGATCAGTGGTCGAAAAACATGAAAGATCAGAAAAATATTCAATCGGATGCATCACTGTGTGATGACTTTTTGGATTTTGACCACCAAGGACCCAAGTGGCGGGGCTCAGCCGAACCGAGGGTTGTCGAGGGCGAGAACTTCTCCGGATAATCTCGGTCAAGGCAGGGGAGGAATCTGAGATGTGAGGCAAGTTTACTGGTTGTACAGATTCAGTGTGAGGAATCATGATGGCTGGGCTGTCGTCTTCATTAGCAGGTTCCCCCTCGGTTGGTATGCTAGAAGAGACAGAGGGAGAATCCTCATCAACCAGAGCAGCAGGATGTAGGGAGTTGTTCGGCAAGGCGTCCTCATCAGCAGCATTCGGCAGAGCGGCAACCTGCAAGGGAGAATCACGAGAACCAGAGGAGGGCGAACGAACCTGTGTTGGCTGAGAATCAGCAGGTCGAACAATCAGTACAGGGGTCGATTGATCCCCATGAGAGTTCCGATTCGAAGCCTGCAGGTTACTTATATTTTGTATAGATGTGAGATATTGTAAAAGATATTCATTGGAGTCTATACCTCTGTGAATCATGTTTTCCAAGGCAGACCAATCCTGTTTATCGAAGTAGCTTACTTCTTCGACAAATTTCACATCGCGGGAGGTATGAACACGATTACGTTGTGGATCATAACAAATATAACCTTTTGTGTCGGTAGGGTAGCCCAAGAACACGCAACGAATACTCCTAGGATCGAGCTTATCCCTGTCTGTTTCGTGAACACGGACAAAGGAAACGCAACCAAAAACTTTTAAGTGATCGAGTGTGGGTTTGCGCTGAAATAGTACCTCATAGGGTGACTGATCGTTGAGCACTTGGGTAGGCAGCCGATTGATTAAGTAACAGGCGGTTTTAACGGCATCGCACCAGTATCGCTTCGGGACATGGCGGTGAAACAACAACGTGCGGGCAACTTCCATGAGGTGTCGGTTTTTCCGCTCGGCAACCCCATTTTGTTGCGGTGTTTTCGGACAAGAGCGTTGATGTATAATCCCGTTTTGTAGAAGGTATTGGCGGAAGGCACCACTGAGATATTCTCCGCCATTATCTGTACGGATGGACTTAATCGTAGTGCCGAATTGATTAGTAACATAGGCAACAAAGTTTTGGAAAGCCTGAAAAACGTCACTCTTCTTCTGCAAAGGTGTTAGCCAAGTAAACTTCGACTTTTCATCAATAAACGTAACAAAATATTTGAAATTATCCCGGGAAAAACACAGGGCAGTCCATACATCGGAGTGGACCAGATCAAAGACATTGTCATAAATTGTGGAAGAAACGGGGAAAACAGATCGAACATGTTTACCAAGCGTACAAGCCTCACAAATTGAACGAACAGGTTTATAACTTGGAACAAGTAAATGGAGCACTTTCGAATGGGGATGACCCAAGCGATCATGCCAAATATCCGAAGTAGTAGAATGAAAACTAGAAACAGGGTCTTCAAGATAAAACAGATTGCCTTTTTGGTGTCCTTTGCCAATGATCTCAAGCGTGCTAATATCCTGAAATTCAACGATGTTAGGACGGAAAATAACACAGCAGGAGATCTGATCAAGAAGTTTCGAAATGGAGAGTAAGTTTGCTTTAAACTCAGGAACGTAAAGGCCGAACAGCTGGCGACCAAATAAAGTAAATGACCCATGTCCCGTTAATGGGAACAGTGTGGCCGTTAGCAACTGAAACCACTCCACTACATGGTTTAACAGAATCAAACCATTGAGCATCTGCAAACATGTGAGTGGAGGCTCCAGAATCAATAAGAACAGGGGAAAGAGCAGAAAGTTTACCACTTTCTTTGGTGTTCATTGCCAGCAAGAATTGCTTAAATCCCTTCAGTTCGTCCGGAGTGAACGTGATCGAAGTGTCACCCGGCATTACAGTAGCAGTGGCGGTCATGGCAGAAGGCCGAGAGCTGGGATTGTCACGATATCGAGCAGGCTTCAAATGGGGGTTTAAAACCCAGCATCTGTCTTTGGAGTGGTCATTCCGTTTGCAGTGATCGCAAAAAATTGGTTTGCGATCTTTCTGGTGAAAGGAGGCAGATGTCGGCTTTTTGGAGTAATGGGCAAGCTCCGGAGGATGAGTGAATAGGTTCCGACCTCCTTCTTCTCGCTTAATCATCATGCAAACCTCATCGAAACTTGGTAATTTTGATTGGCGCAGCATATGATACACCAAATCATTAAAAGATACATCAAGTGTGAGAGGAAGGGAGAAGACCTTATCTTCTTCCGCGCGTTCTCTGGATGTTAGGAGATCAGTTGTGGGTGGGCGAATCTCCTCGAGCTCGGCCCAGAGAGCACAGAAATCTCCTTGAAGTTTGTTAAATGCTTGTCCATTCTGCTGTAAATTGAATAATTTCTTCTTGATCTCAAAAACACGGCTAATATTGGAGAGATTACCATAAACACTCTTGAGGGAATCCCACAGAGCTTTGGCAGTGTCGTTGGCTATGAATGATT
Organism: Tarenaya hassleriana; assembly: GCF_000463585.1. Lineage (NCBI taxonomy): Eukaryota > Viridiplantae > Streptophyta > Magnoliopsida > Brassicales > Cleomaceae > Tarenaya > Tarenaya hassleriana. Next base: position 967,978 of record NW_010966822.1, on the reverse strand, counting down.
GGAGGATGGTCGAATCGAGGGAGGCCTGTAGAATAACCAGAGCTTGGCTGTCGGATTGTTTCCAAGCCGCTTGCTTTGTTTCCTCCATCTTGTTCTGTGCTGTAACAAGAGTAAGGTCGTCGCCTTCTGCAGCAACTCGTAATGGTTTCGGAGTTCTGGTGGACATGACATGATCCCACAGACCCTTGCTATGAAGGGCAGCCGTTGCCGCCTTTGTCCAATAAAAATAATTGTCTCCATTGAGAAGTATTGGGATGAGTTTACCTCCTTGTTCCATGTCGTTTTTTCGGGAAGTGCAGATCCGAATTTCACGAGGATGCCACAACCGAGAGACTTGGAGAACATATATCAAGACGTGGAGAATCAGAGACCGATGAGCTCTGATACCATGAAGATTTTGATGGAGAGATTTGATATTGATCAGAGAAGCAAAGTCCAAACCTTATTCCTACAGGTTTGAACCAGACACGATAGAATTAGGGGAGAGTTTGGTTTAGACAAAAAACTCTTTGTTCCCTTGATTTTCTGTACATCACGTTCTCTTACATATATGCAGCATATTAACTTGAAGTTAAGGTAAGTAAATAAATCAACAACTGTGAATAAGCAGATTTCCTAAATACAGAGGAAAGTTTCCTGATCTGATAGGATTCGATCTTGTATCTTGGAATGTCTTGGTTTGTTTCCTTTTCTTCATATTCGGATGTGGTCCTTGATAGATGCAGAACACGTCATGGTTCTCGTATCTGGAAGTTCTTGTTCTGTCTTTGTGTCTTCAACAGGTTCTTGGTCACTCTTCATGTCTTCAACAAATAGTTTGTATTAATATTTATTAGGATAATTTTTTAATAAATAATTAAACTTCATTAGCGAGTTTTGGGCACCAAAATTAGGTAAATAATTAAAATGATTTTTTAGTTTTAAAATTACAATTGCTTATATTAATATTTTAATGTAATTCATAATAAAACTATATTTAAATATTTAAATATTTTTATAATGAAATTTATTATTTTATATCGGCTCCCGAAAATGTTTGAGATGCCCGCGGAGATTATGAACCAAATTTAGAAAAAAAATTTATGCAGTTCATTTTGTTATATATTTGAATGTGGCACTTACAATTTATTTCAAAAAAAAATTGTTTTCTATATTTACAGAAATAAGAATTTATGAAATGTTAAAATTTTTCAAGTAATTTTCTTATATGTATACATGTGGCACTTGCAATTTCTTTCAAAAAATGTTGTTTTATGAAAAGTTTAATTTTTTTTTATTATTTTAAATAAAGAACGTCAAAACCTAATCCACGGACCACGGTGCATTTCAACACGTTGTAAACCAAAAGAGAGGACTGAGAGGTCCTTTTGTTCTCAGCCCCTTTAACCTATATACGTATCTCCTCGGTCTTGTCCTCTACTCCTCTACTCCCTTTCTCCTCCCCTTTTTTATTTTTGTAATTTTCTTTTCCGGAGAAAAAAATATCAAAAGAGAAAAAAAAAAGGTGAAAAATTTAGAAAAGCAAAGGAACAGAATGGATCCGATGGAATCCGTGGACAGCAATGGCGTCGAGACCACCGTCGTTAACTCTCATGGAGACCACGGATGGCAGAAGGTGGTCTACCCGAAGCGCCAGCGGAAGCAGAAGCCGGCGGATCAGGCGGCCAATGCAGCCTCCGCCAAGCCCCTCCCCAATGGAACCTTAGCTAATGGGGACAACGTCTTTCGCTCCCTCGAGCAGCAGGCTGAGGAGCGGCGCCGCCGGATCTTCACCGCCCAATTGGCCGCCGATGCGGCCGACGGCTCTCTTACAGCGAGATCCAAACGATCCGACGCTTACGGCGATGATGACTACGATTACGATGACAGCGACGCTGAGATCGCCGCTGGGAAGGAGAATCTGAAGGCGGACGAAACTAAGAAGCCGAAGCCCAAGAAGGAGAAGAAGCCTAAAGTCACTTTGGCCGAAGCCGCCGCCAAGATTGTCCCTGCCGATCTTGCAGCTTTCCTCTTCGAAGCCTCGGTATGGGCTTGAGTATAAATTTCGTTTCGATCCGTCCATTGAGTCGAATTATGATATATGAAGACCAATCAAGATCACTGGTTTTTGTTTATTGCCGTACAGGAATCGTATGCCGCTCAGCCGGAGATTCAGCTGATGAGATTTGCCGATTACTTTGGGAGAGCACTCTCAGGAGTAACATCTGCCCAGTTCCCGTGGGTCAAAATGCTCAAGGAGTCTCCCGTATCCAAGTTTACTGATGTGAGCAATTCCTCTTTCCATTTCTCAGGTCGTAATTTTATACTGTCTTCCCCAGACTTGTCCCATTCATCGGTCCAGCTATCTGTTTAGTTTGCTAGTTTGGTATTGGGCGAATGAATTGTTTTCTGGCTTTGAATTTGTACCTCTGATTTAATTTGCTGGACCTGGAAGTCGTGGATTGTCGTTGCTTATATTTTCACCTAAATGCTTTTACCGATTTCAGTAAAAGGGGAAGTGGAAGTCTCTTCCTTTCTCGTTCCCAACTATCTTCCCCCCTCCTTGTAGTTTTTGGCCAAATTTGCAGACTTGAAAAAGTTCCAGACAGATGATGAACTTTGATTGTGTTTTGTCTTGGTTTACTCTATATTTTCTCCTGCCGTTACTCAGGGGCACATACCTTTACATGATACACGTTTATGTTTTACTTTTTTTTGTTTCTGTGACATGGGTTGATATGGACAGATCCCACTGTCTCATATTCCTGAAGCTGTCTACAAAACATCAGTCGATTGGATCAATCAGCGCCCCCTTGAAGCCCTTGGTTCCTTTGTATTGTGGGCTTTCGACTGTATTCTTGCTGACTTGGCAGGACAACAACCCAGCACCAAGGGCGCTAAGAAGGGTGTACAGCAGACTTCTTCAAAATCTCAGGTAAAAGATTAGTTGATTGTACCATTTACTTTGCCAAGTGATCTGGATCTGTTTCGGTCTTGTTTCATCGTTGTAAAATTCCTTCCTTTTTGTACTAGATATCTTTCCATACTCTATTCTTAGAACTTTGCATGTAGTTTTTTATCGCTTTTCATTGTCTATCTGACTGAATGTCTCATCAATTACCTCTTTACTATTTGTTTCTTTCTTTCTTTCTTTCTTAATGCATAGGTTGCGATATTTGTGGCATTAGCAATGGTATTGCGTAGGAAGCCTGATGCGTTGATTAATGTATTGCCAACTCTGAGGGAGAATCCAAAGTATCGGGGGCATGATAAGCTTCCAGTTATAGTTTGGATGATGGCTCAGGTGTGTGTGAAAGTTGTTTATTTATGTGGATGAAGATCAAGATTACAAAAACTGATGCTTCCTGTGAAATATATCCTGAAATTCATATGCTTTTAACTAAAATTTTGTGAAGGCCTCCCAAGGTGATCTATCTGTAGGCTTGTACTCGTGGGCACACAACTTGTTACCAGTCGTCAGTAGCAAGAGCTGCAATCCTCAGTCCAGGGATCTGATTCTGCAGCTGGTTGAGAGGTGGGTGAAATATTTCAGGTGTGATCTCCTGTGCGTGATGATCATCTAATTGTGCAATTTTGTATTTTCTTTCAGAATTTTGTCAAACCCGAAATCCCGGACAATTCTAGTAAATGGTGCTGTCAGAAAGGGGGAACGTCTGATCCCACCTCCTTCATTTGAGATCCTAGTGCTCCTTACATTCCCTTCGTCATCTACAAGAGTGAAGGTAATATTGTGACTTTGAGACAGTACCTTGATGCATGTGGGTCAATTTTAATCACTAGTACTATGGTGTGATAAGCAGGCTACAGAGAGGTTTGAGGCTATATATCCCCTGCTTAAGGAGGTGGCTCTTGCTGGTGCTCCTGGGAGCAAGGCAATGAAACAGGTCACACAGCAAATATTCACCTTTGCTCTGAAAGCAGCTGGGGAAGGTACTCAACCGTTGTATCTCGATATCCTCGTGGAAATGTCTATTAAAATTTGTAATGTGCTGTGTTACAGGGAATGCTGAGCTATCCAAGGAAGCGGCTGCTCTTGCTATCTGGTCTCTGACTCAAAACGTTAATTGCTTCAAGCACTGGGTAAGCTGCCACTGTCTTTTTCCAATTATTTAGTTCGCCGCGCCATTCACTCACTCAAGTTCACTTACTAGTGGTTCTGCTGTGCAATGTGCATTAACAGGACAATCTCTATCATGACAACCTGGAAGCCAGTGTTGCTATTCTTAGAAGGTTGATCGATGAATGGGAGAAACATTCCCCCAATCTGACCCCAGCTGATACTCTCAAACAAACTATAAAGAACTTCAGGCAGAAGGTCTGTTACTAATATTTTCCCTTTCCTGTCCATTCACTGCGATTTCATTCTCACCTGTGATGTTTGTGATAAACCATCAGAATGAGAAAGCCCTTGCTGATGGAGGAGCTGACTCGGCTCACCAGTCCCTCTACAAAGATGCGGACAAGTGCTGCAAGGTGATTTCTGGAAGGCTATCCCGTGGCAATTGCTGTCTCAAAGCTACGGCCTTTTTCGTCGTTGCAGTGGCGGCTGCAGCTGCTCTGTCATCCAACACAGAGGCTACAGCCGAGCTGAAGAATCTGGTGGAGTCCTGGGATCTGAAGAAACTCACCGGGTCATTTGCCGCAGTGTCGTGGAACTAAGAGGAAACCGGATGATGATGAAGTAGTAGAGGTAACTTTGGGTATCATTGGGGTTAGAGAACACGCAAGCCTTTTTAGCATCAAGTGTTGAAAAGTTTTGAAAGCTGACCAAAAGTTGGGGAGTGAGGTTTCATCTTTTATAATCACACAGTCGTGGGAGATCACAGAGAAGGGATTATGAGACTGTTGCTAATTTTCTCGAGGATAATGGCGGTTTCTTTAATCTTTATTTTTTCTCGTTCCCGAGGATAATAAAATCTTTATCTGTGGATGATACCCTTTTTCCTTTTCTATTGTTGGTGTGTGGTGGCAAATTTGGCTCCAGGCGGTGTGAGGCCGAACGTGGAAATGGGGGGTATTTGCATCAGTTTGATTTGATTCGCATGAAATCGAGAAGTTTGGTATACAATGTGAAAACAGAGGGATTATTAAGGAAGAGGGGTCGGGGGGTCAGGCGTAGTCGTCGGGATCGGCGAAAGGGTACTTGAGAAAAAAGGACTTGACCTTGGAGGGGTCTTTGGGGCGTTCCCATGGATACTTGAGGGATGGGTCTCTCGGGAACTTTCTGAAGTTGAGGAAGGGCGCCCATACCAGCAGCCTGCACCCAATTCCATAATATCATATATATGTGTTGTTATGGGATGTGGATGAATGGTGGTTTTGGTCACTCACCCAGGGAAGAACATGAAGACGAACATGAACTGGAAGTACATCTCCACGAACTTCCTTCTGTACCATCTTACCCTTAACCAATTCATTATTATCGGCTGTGTATATATATAGAAAAGAGACATACGTGAGATGAGCCGAAGAAATGATAGTAACTAGTTAGGGGGGGAGGAAGGGAGGGGACTGACCGGCATAATGAGGAAGTACCAAACGGTGACGAGGCCCAAGTCGATGACAGTCCTCGTGAACTCAGGCTCGTTGTTGACTCCTGTTACCGCCCACCCTGGCTCCTCTAACTGACCAATCATTCACTTTTGTGATTCACCATGTTTTCATCGGATGTGTTTTCTATTCTTTTTTTTTTTTAAAAAAGACGATAACTTGGTACAATCCATGAATGCGTACTACCGTGGCAAAGACAGCTCCGATCTGAGCTGCCAACATGGCCGCCTTCTTTGTACCCAAGAACTCGTCGGCCTTCCCTTTCATCTTATCAATATTCTATCGTATACACAGAAAAAGGCCCACCTCTTTTACCTGAGGAATAATGGGGGAAAAAACGGTGGCTCTTGCGAGTGATTTGGGATTTACCTGAAGGAGAAGATGGGATGTAGAGATGGGTTTGTTGTGAGAAGCGACGCAGAGAGGAGCCGTGGGACGGCGAGGTCCCGACCATGGAGTTGTGACCACCGCATTCCCCAGCGAGCAGCAGCACCCTCTCATCTCTCTCTCTCTCTCTCTCTCTGTGTGTTTTTGAGGCTCCCTTATCTCTTGAGAATGGTTCTAACCAGAGGAGGTCATGCTCCCTCCTACCACTTCAGGACAAACTGGTTTGTCTTTTCTTTTGAGTTCGCTTTAACAGATAAATCTATCAACCTGCGTTTTTTCCCTCCCACATTCCACGTGGCACACCTCTCTCCCTGTAACTTCCCTTTCCTATTCTTCAATTGCGGTAACAAACCAATTGGTGCTCGTGTTTTAATTACCAGTATCTAGGGGTGAAGCCTGTTGATACCCGACATTTGGTCGTGTCTTAATCACGAGTTTTTACGAAATGGGTCCTTGGGGTGAGTAAAAATTTATCTCCGTTTGAAAATTTTAGTGGTAAAAGAATATGTAAAACATATTCTTATTTTGGGATCAAACCAAAATTTGAAGAGGACGTTAACATTTTTTTTAGGAGATGTAATTGTGAGAAAGGTTCAGTAGACTTTCGAATTATATAAAAAAAAAAATGAACGAATTTCCAAACAATATATAGCAATATTAAAAAAACTCTCAAAATCACCGTTGTGCCATTCCTCTAATAAAAAAAAAAAGAAAGGCTTAAAAGGCTGAACACCCTTCGATTTGATTAGATTCTTAATCTCGAGAATGATTCCATTCGCTGCCGGCGATAATGTGTGTAATGATTATTAACATCAGCCCCCGCTCCTCTCCTCCCCTCCATCCCATTTTCTTAATATATACATAATAATATAAACAGCCGTGGTTTATAAGTTAGTAGCGCCGTTTTCTTAGGCATGACCAGTGTTGGGACACCGAAATCTGGATACAAAACAATAAATATAAGATCTGAGATCCGTATATTCATTCATTCAACCCCTCCAAAATTAATTATTGTTTTATACACTCTGTGTATGAGCCACACCCACATGACACTTGCACTTGCTGATGATTATGCTGTCTTCATTATTCGTATCCATACATTGTAAACTGATTTGTTTCCAAGGAAAGTCCAATTTTCGATGGCTCATTATTATGTCAACAGCCTTGTATTCTTATTTATAACAACGTCACATCGTCATTGTTAATCGTTCCGTCTAATTATTAATGATTTAAAAAATTGTGGCATATAATCTTAGACCAGTCTCTTTTATTACATTATTTGGCCCTCCCTCTCGAATTCTCGACAACCTATGTTTCTTCCGAGTTCACGTTGTTCACATAGCTCGTTGTTTATCACACAATATATTAAATAATTAAAGGAAAATCCACCGTAAATTTATCACCCCTTTTCCCTTTCCTTACGAGTTTTTTTTGGTCAAACGAATAAAAGAAATAAAGTGGCACGATGAAATAAATTAAACATAAAGCAAAAGAAAAATTTGTTCACCACTTTCGTAACCCGACTTCAATTCATAGAACTAGTAAAGGAATTCGTTGTCTCCTATTTTACCACTATCAAATAAAACTAAGAATATAATTTGTTTTCCAGAAAAAGTCAGAGATAATATCCATCAAATTTTTGTATCATTAGCGAATTTTTATAGAATCCTAGAAAATAACAGAAATTGGAGAAATGTAACACGTAAAATTTAAAAAATTGTGATTAAAATCAAAATCAAAACGTATTTTCCAGTAATTTATCGGGATTAAAAACTATAGGAAAGAACATTGGGGCCTATGATGGGCCCAACCCATATTGGTATCCCAAGGTAAAGGCGGGGTAGGGGGCCTAAAAAGCCACGTGTCCAGGTCCCTTTGATTTTATTTAATTGGGAAAAAGAAATATAAAATTAAAATGAACAGAATGATTGCGTCACGAGCATTCTTTAATCACCAAAGATCATTAACTTAATTAATTCCAATTTATTCTGTCCAAAGTAAAGTATTAGCATTTCATATAAATAAATGAGGTATATATCGATATTAGAAAATAACAGATGAGGAGGAATCATTCTTTCTTGTTATATAATTAACTGGAAACAATAAATTATTATTTTCAATTGCGTCTCGATATTGAGTTGTGTTCACTAAAACATCATTATCCAAAATGATCACTTATAATTAATTGTTCATCCGTTTCACATTACTAAATCTTTTTATTTTGTCATCATAAAAAATAGAGAACACGTTCTTTTTCATTTTCAAATGTAAGGATGGGACCCACCCCGGGCCTGGCTGCCATTGTAAGACCATTCCCATTCGTCTCCTCCTCCCTCTAAATCTTTCCCAAATCCTACTTCCTCCCTACTTTTACATTCTCTCTCTAAATATCGCCGGAAAAGAAGCAGTGTTGTAAATGGCGACCAACAAGTTCGCCACTCTGATACACCGGAAAACCAACAGATTCACGCTCCTTCTCGTCTACGCTTTCCTCGAGTGGACTCTCATCTTCTTCATCCTCCTCAACTCTCTCTTCTCTTTTCTCATCCTCAGATTCGCCGATTTCTTCGGCCTCCAGCGCCCATGTCTCTTCTGCTCCACCCTCGACCGTTTCTTCCACTCCTCCGCCAGTTCTCTTTCTTACCGAGATCTCTTGTGTCACGATCATTCTCTTCAGGTTTCCAGAATCCGCTTCTGTCCCACTCATCGGAGGTTCGCGGAATCCGGGGACTTCTGCGAGGACTGCTCCTCCTCTACTGACTTACCCGAGGATTTGATCGAGCGTTGTCCTTGTTGCGGAGCTAGCGTCGAGAACAGAGCTTCGCAGCCTTGTCCTCTGATCGATCCCGATTCGGGAATTTTAGGTTTTAGCGATGATGGGAAACCGATTGGAGAAGAAATTCCCGTCGGAGTCGAGATTCCTGTTGAACAAATCCGATCCGATTTCGTTTGCACAGAAGATAGCGTACGATATAGCGATTCCCTGGAACGAGGCTTTACGAGGGAGGAAGAATCAAAGGAGAAGCTTCCTTCTGAGGACGAAAAGATGAAAGAAGACGAAAACAGTGGCAATCCAACTGTTCACCAAGCTACCGGCGAAAAAGACGAAGTTAACGATGGTGGTGATGAAAATGACGGCGAGGAAGAATTCTCGCGTTTCATTTCCAGTTTTGACTGTAATAAGGAACCTAGTTCAGTAAAGGAAGAAGAAAACGAAGCAGATTTGGTTATGGAGGTCGATATTGCCCAGAAAACGAGCGTGGCAGAATTGTCTACGGATAAACCCACTGAAGCCTCGCAGAAACACCTCGAGTTCTACATCGATGGCCAGGACTGTCATTTGATTCCGGTCGAATTCTTCAGACCAGGCGAGGAAGTTCGAGAAATTTCGGACATCAACGGTGATGTTATTCTCGATTTTGATGCCGAGGTTAATTTCTCGGTGGAGAACGGAGGATTCTCAGAGTTGAGAATCGCATTTGCTCCGCAGGATGAATCGAAGCCGGAGGATGGTGAGGCAGCTCGAGCTGCTTTTGCTTTGCTTTGCTTTGCTTGAACAAAATTTTCATCGTCGTCAAGGTTTTGGTCTGAGTTGTTGGTTGTATTGCAGATTCTTTAGCAGAAGATTTAGTGCAAATGGAGAATGACGAAGAAGCTGATGGAGAGGTTTCAATAGGCACAGAGATTCCTGATCACGAACAAATGGATGAAGCTCCCTCCCACGAAATCACTCCTGATGACGACGAAGACGATTGTGGTAATTTTTTTTATAAAAAATGCAGTAAATTAAGAAATTTCAAAGATCAAAGTTTCAAATAAACATTCTAGCAAACAATCTCGCTTTATTTGTTTTATGAAATTAAATAAAAAAACAAATGTCCTTTGGAATATGCATATGAAGAGATCCCTCGTGATGTCACTCGAGTGGAAGAGCAATCATAATCCTCTGACACTTTTTTTTTTCTATTTCTAGTATTCATACTAAAATAAAGAGGCATGAATTTTTCGTTCGGGTACTTCATTGCCAGTCGTGTGGGACTGACTGGGTATAAATGTCTATGATCCAGAGCAAGCGGAAGAAACGTTAGAGTTCAGGACAGTGGCATTCGAAACCAAAAGGCCCCTCATTAACGTCGGCATTCGGCTCGACGAAGAGAGCCATACGGAGACTCGTGGCTCAGCCGACATCCTCCACAGCCCACGGCACCCACAGTTTCACCTTGATCAAAGAGAATCGGGAGCTGAAGACTCTCTGGACGCTGAGAATGAGTCTCCCAACGGAAACTTGACCATCGAGAAGCTGAAGTCGGTATTATGGGAAGAGAGAAAGGCCCTCAATGCCTTATATGCTGAGCTGGAGGAAGAGAGAAACGCATCTGCGATTGCAGCTAATGAAACGATGGCTATGATAAATAGGTTGCAGGAAGAAAAGGCAGCAATGCAGATGGAGGCGTTGCAGTACCAGAGGATGATGGAGGAGCAATCTGAGTATGATCAAGAAGCACTGCAGCTCATGAACGAGCTCATGGTTAAACGTGAGAAGGAGAAAGGAGAGCTTGAAAAGGAGCTTGAATTGTTCAGAAAAAGAGTGGAGGAGTTCGAATCAAATGAAAAGATGGGGATGTTGAGGAGGAGGGGGAGGAGAGATTTATCAGTTGATTCATATAAAAATGGTGATTTATGCGAGAATGGCGGACACGATAACGACAGAACAGATGAGAACGGCGATTCAGATGACCGATATGGAGTTATTGAGATCGAGAGCACACCAGCTGATGCAGTGCTTTGTCTTGAGGAATGTTCGGTTGATTTTGAGAGAGAGAGGCTTTCAATTCTCGGGCGGCTGAAAGTTCTAGAAGAGAAACTCTCTACTCTGAATGACGAAGAGGATGATGGGGACGAGATTTTCGAGGATGTTAAATTAGTTGAAAATGGCCATGTCGGGGAAAACATGCACTTCCATACCAAGGAGGTGAATGGGAAGCACAAGGTTCTCAAGTCAAAGAGGTTACTACCGCTATTTGACGCGGTAGAGGCAGAGATGGAAAATGGGTTATCTAACGGAAACCACCATGAGAACGGGGTTGATCAGTCAGAGAATGGTGGGATTGCCATTGATGAGGAAATTGACGAGCTGTATGAGAGGCTGGAAGCTCTAGAAGCAGACAGAGAATTCGTGAGGCACTGTGTTGGGTCGTTAAGAAAAGGGGATAAAGGGGTTTATCTCCTCCAACAAATTCTGCAGCATCTCCGTGATCTGAGGAATGTGGAGCTTCAAGAGAGAAGTTCAGGAGACATGGTTCTATGATGAGCTGACACTGAACAATTGGACAGGTAAATGCTGTTTTTTCCCCTTTCCCCGTGTGTTCATGAGTGTGAATAGACGATTTCACACCAGAAATTCCAGTTTTATATTATATGCCGTCCTTGTTTGACAGTTCAGCGATTAGCCTGTGTGGCTTGACAGCGAAGAAACGAGGTCTGGAGCAAGAGACGCCAGAAGAAAAAAAAGGTCACGGCGCAGACAGAATATGGTCGGGAGGGAAGGCAGTTTGAAGCTAATGGTAGGTATGGTGAGAATGTCTGGACACAAAAGTCTGAAGGAGGGATCTTTTGTCTTCTTCTTGCCTTTTTTGTTTTTGAATAAAAATAAGTGGAGGGTCTGAGAGTATCATTTCATCCTTTTTCTTCCCGGGGGGAGGAGTGAAAAAAGGTGGAATGATGAGAGTGAGTGAATGAATGTGCGAGTGTAGTCAGAGGTGTGAGCGAAGCCAAAGATTATATATATATATATATATATATATATATATATATATATATATATATATTGATGTTGAGGCATAGCTGGAAAAGGATCCAGCATTTGAGATTCCAGCTGCCAAGGTACATATAATATACACATATGCATATGGTAGTACATTTAGGAACCTCTTGTCTTTGTCTTGGGGGTAATTCTTTTTTTTTTATTATAAAAAGTTTAGACTTGAAGAGGCCGAAGAAGAAGGAAGGGGTAAGTAACCTCAGGTCTTCAATTTTGATTGCTCTTGTTGTTCTTGTTGTTGGGTTCGACCACTGCAATCGTGTGGGGTTTGGTTATGGAAATATGTTTTTTTTTTTTTTGTACAATTGCTCTGTATGCCTGTTTTACTCCAATCTGTTCTTTATTATAGATTGCTATTGTTATATCATTTGCTCATTTTAGATTATAGCATGGACTTTCCTCTCCACTGCGTGCAAACAATTCTTTAATGTCATTTAACCGAAAGCAACATAAGAAATGAGTATACTGTAGATCCAGATCTAGTTTCAATATTCACGATTATATATAACCTCTTTATATAGTCAATTTGGATGCCATATTTATAACTCAGCCAACAAATCCCAAACTCTGCTCATCACCCGTCATCCAGTATGGTTAATACCGGCCGTGTAGTCACCTGCACTACATGCAAGTAGTTTATTACTACTATTTGATAGTCTTATCAAGAAATATACTTGGTTTATAGCTATGACTATCTGTCTAGAAAACGAGGGAAGAGAAGCATCCTATAATATTACCCGTTGAAAATATGGGGGACTTGAAATAAATAAAAGTTGATGTAAGCAGCAAAACAAGGATGAGACTTTGACTTCGATCCTCGTGGTAGTATTAGTGTGTTATTATATTCACACGGTGGCTCATATTGACTTTCTCTCGCGCATGTTTTCCCGTCATTGTTTTGTTTAAACAAGACGCCTTTTCTCTTGCTCGCCAATTTTACGTTTCCACCGTTCTTACCTCAGAGACGTGGCTCGACCAAACCGAATCGAACGCTGGCGATTTAATTTAAAGTTGCCAAATTTCCACTTCCCCATTTGACTTTTGTTCCTGGGTTTCCATCTCCCTTCCTCCCGATTTCCAAGGGTGTTTGCTCGTAATGTCATCCAGAGGCTGATTAGGCTGCCGAAATCTCACTTCTTTACTTGAATCTTGTCCGGGCTTTTCTTTATTTTTGCCGATTTCCATGGGAGTGTCTCTGAGAATTCTATATCCATGAATTTCATCCAAGGTCTCATCAAACCCTTCAAGCGCGGCTCTAGCAGAGGTAAAGAAGTTTAATTCTCTCAAATTTTATGCAGAATCTTAGGGTTTTGAGTTCTTCTGACGTTTTTTGTGCGATGGGTGGACGCTAGAAGGTGTCGGAGAAGACGATCTCGAGCGAATTGCCGCTCTGGAGCAGAAGGTGTTCCCATTTCAGGTCTTGGTCTCTGCTACGAAGAATTTCCACCCCAACCACAAACTCGGCGAAGGTGGATTTGGACCAGTCTACAAGGTAGCTCTGCCCTGCCCTTTTTAGCTGACTAATGAGGAAGAACACGGGTTCTTGTTCGGTTTTCCAGAAACCTCGTTTTCATGTTTCTTTTCTTTAGCTCGTGGTTTGCGCTCAAAAAGTATTGTTTCCTTGCTTTCCCATTTTACATTTGTTAGCTTGGCTGGCTGGTGAGTGAGAATTGCGTTTGTATAGGGAAGGCTATCTGATGGGAGGGAGATAGCTGTGAAGAAGTTATCTCAGTCCTCGAGACAGGGAAAAAACGAGTTTGTGAATGAAGCCAAGTTACTTGCCAAGGTTCAGCATCGCAATGTCGTGAATCTTGTGGGTTATTGTACCCACGGAGACGATAAACTCTTGGTCTACGAGTACGTCTCAAATGAGAGCCTCGACAAGGTTCTATTCAGTAAGTTGCTGAGCTCTCAGTTCTCGATGGTTTTGTCTAGTTTAATCATCAGTTCCATTGTTTGATTTGCTTCTGATTAAGCAAGTGCTAGACTTTGGATTGAGATTGGTTTGCACATTCATCAGGTTGCTTTGTAATGCTCTCTGGGGCCTGATGAGTTCAATCTATTGGTTCCTTTGGGATTTATTGGTAGGCATCAATCCTTTTAGTTCTTCATGGTCAACCTAGTTATCGTCCATTGAGGAGCCTATCCTCTTTTTTTTTTTTTTTGTTAATACCTTAGTCAGGTGAGAAGATCAAGCTTCTCAAAGCTTTAACTAATCTATTGCGTTCTTCTCCAGCTTTTCTATTTGTCCTTCAAATCGAACCATCTTTCTCGTTGGTTTTCCTTTTTGTTTTAACTGATATGATATTGCGGCGTGAGTGTTCTCCTTTTAATTCTAAGGTAGTGGTGGGTGACGGTTTTGGCGCAATCATAACCTGAATCTGTCGCCAGTCTGAGCCTAAGTTGTTCATCGTATTCACCCGAACCGTCAGGATGGTGTAAAATAGTTACACATACTCTTTTTTTTGGTCAAAAGCATACTCTTCCATATGAGGAAACCTCATTTCAGAAAGGACCAGTTCTAGCAAAACTTATTTTCCTAGAACTTTCATTTTGGCCACCTACAAGGCTTGTGAACCTGTGCCCATCAAAGCTGACCAAGAAATATTCTTACCTTTAAGACTTGCTTTCGATTTTTTCTATTTTCTGCTTCTTGTTTGAGCATCAAACCCTGTGACAGGGGCAGCTACCAAGAATTTGACTTAACTTTTCTTAAGCAAACAGCACTACAGACAGTCGTTGGTCTGACAACAAGCTTTCTATCTCTTGTTGGGTTAATTTCGTATGCTTACTGATAGTTTGGTAGAAAACTTCTCTGAGAAAGCCTCATAAATTCTTATAGTCAAAGATAGGTTATTTTTTGTGAACAAAGCGAACCGGTTTGGCACATAAATGTATTTACACTGCTCTTGCTCCGTGTGTTTTCTATGCAGAATCCAACAGAAGAGCAGAGCTAGACTGGAAGCATAGGCTTGAGATCATAACTGGTGTTGCTCGTGGACTGCTTTATCTTCACGAAGATGCACCCAACTGCATCATCCACAGAGACATCAAGGCTGGCAATATTCTGCTTGATGATAAATGGGTTCCAAAGATTGCAGATTTTGGGATGGCCCGGCTCTTCCCTGAAGACAGAACACATGTCAACACTCGTGTGGCTGGCACCAAGTAAGTTCCCTATGGTTATCTGCCCTTAAAAGCTTATGGTGTTTGTCCTTTGAAAGTACCCTTCCAATAGCACCAATTGTCCTGTTTAAGGTATTCATGTCAGCTCACACAAAAGCTGACTAACCTTTTTTCCCCCCTTTTCTGTAAAGAAATGACGTCGGTGCAAATGGGCACCTCTGCATTTATGGACATCGAGCAGCTTCTGTGGAATGTACTGATTTGATTGAATTTGAACTGTAGTTGTCACAAATTGCAGCCTTTAGTTTGTGGATGTTTATTGGGTTGGAATGAAAAGCTAACTGCATTTGTGGATGGAAACACAGTGGGTATATGGCGCCGGAGTATGTGATGCATGGGGTGCTATCAGTGAAGGCGGACATATTCAGCTTTGGGGTTTTGGTACTGGAGCTGATCAGCGGACAGAAGAACTCCAGTTTTAGTTTGAGGCACCCGGATCAGACATTGCTTGAATGGGTAAGGCCGCAATCCGATCTTGTCCAGACTCCAGTTAATAAAAAGCCTTGCAAAAGATATTTGTTTAATGATTGGGAGCAGTCGTATAGGCTGTACAAGAAAGGAAGGAGCATGGAGATGGTGGATCCTGCCATGGCAGCATCGGTGGATGCAGACCAACTCCAACTATGCGTTCAGATTGGTCTGCTGTGTGCACAGGGCGATCCCCTTCAACGGCCCAACATGAGACGCATTGCTATGATCCTCTCAAGGAGAGCAGGTCATCTGGAAGAACCCTCACGGCCAGTCGTCCTCAACCGGCGGTCCCATCACCACCAGACGGCTGGAACGTCCTCTGCATCCACCACCACCACCCGTTCAAGTTTGGATTCTTCTTTCGGATCTAATTCCAACACAAACACAAACACAGTCACGGCGGGCAGAGGTACTCCCACTTGGTCTCCCTCTCCTCACACCGTTAGCTCCGACTCTCGTGGGAAACGCCCTCTCTGGAGTTATTGATCCACTTTTATACCGACGTATATGTGTGCTAGTTTGTAAATTAGCAGAAGGCTAGTGATTATATATATTGTTTCATTTTATTAAATCTTGGAGGATTCGTCGTCTCGAGAAAAGAAAAAGATTTATTTGTTCGTTGCATAACAACATGAACCCTATTTGTTATTTTGTCGTGTTTTTGAACCCTTGTGCGTGTCAGTAGCATGGTTGTGGAGTCGTGAGAGTATCTCCCTGACAGCGACCTCCAACCATTAAAATGTTTTCTAAACGCCAACCAATCAGCATTCCCATAGAAGAATATTCCATTGCTTTCATGGGATATTATTAGCATGAAAACAATATTAATGAACAACTTCCACACTGGTTTGGGGGTTCTGAATTTGGGCCGCAGTTTCATCTTAACCCAACCAAAATAAATTAACCAACGGCCGAGACGGAGCCACACGCGTCACCCTCTCGTTTGGCCTCTCCCACCACCATCCATTCCGTCTCTCTCTCGTTCTCTTTATCAACGCTCACTCTCCCTCTTCCTCTTCCTCTTCTCGAGTCCCATCGTCCTATTCCCCGACAACTACAGACATGGTTTCCTTCGAGGTCTCCCGCGTTCCCACCTCTCCCTTCGATGGCCAGAAACCGGGCACCTCTGGCCTCCGCAAGAAGGTTTTTCCATTCCCTTCTTTTTCTTCTCTTTTTGTCCATCTGGATCCGATTCCATCTTCCTCTGTCGGATCTTTGGCCAGATCCATCATGCATAGCTGCTGTCTTTTGTTTTTCCTCTTTCGCCGATCCGATCTCTCTGTTTGTTTGGTTGGTTTTTGTTTAAAATATGTTTGATCTTCCGGACCGATTCTCATGCGAGCTCAATCATGTGCTTTGACTCGATTTACGCATTGATCCGTGTTTAGACAGACGAACGATAAACGAAATTGTGAAAACCATTCTCCTCATTTTCCTCTTTAGATGTTGGAGTCTTGACATGTTATTCTCGCTTCGGGAAATTGTTTTGCCGGCTCGTATGGTAGATTTGGACATATGTTTCGGACGCTGAATGTACGAACGCCACATTCATATAATAGATAGATCTACTCACTTCTTCACCATCTGAATGGATGTGGCGCCATAGTGATGGCATGGCCTAGTGCCTTTTTATATAACAGCTTTGTGTCTTTTTTTTTCCCTCTTTCAATGGATGGCACTCTTCAGGCTTGCGGGATCTGTTATACCTATGTGGAGTGCTGTTAAGTCACGATGCGATCTTGTTATTTTGGCTAGTTTTGGGTTCTGGTCATTGTGGTCAGAGAGAGTACGCGATTGATCACTTACTCTTATAGATCCAGGCTCCATTTTATATAAGAACTGTAATCATGAAACTAGAGAAAGCTCAGTAATCAATTTGATATTTATTCTGTATAACAATTTTCGGTAAAACCATTTACCGTGGGGTCTGAGGTCGCGGGTTCGAATCCATCTTTCTACATTAAAATGTAGGGGTAAGGTGGCTTAGTATATTCCCTTCCCAGTATCCCTACTAGATGGGGATACGAACTGTAATCATGAAACTAGAGAAAGCTCAGTAATCAATTTGATATTTATTCTGTATAACAATTTTCGGGACGGACTCTATCGTTACCTTCCTCCTACTTGGTAGGAAATTACTGCGCCGACAAATTGAATCTCTTTAATCATTGATCAATTCTATCGTGGTGTGACTTGACAGGTAAAAGTGTTCATGCAACCCCATTACCTGCAAAATTTTGTCCAGGCTACATTCATTGCTCTTACTCCAGAGAATGTCAAAGGTAGGATTTCTCATAACCAACTTGGTTGACTGTTGCTCGTGTGGTGGACATTTCTTAATTTAACTGTGCCGGGCAGACATCTGCACTGTTCCATATAAGCCTGAGTACTTCTTTACATGTGCAGGTGCAACACTTGTCGTTTCTGGTGATGGTCGTTATTTCTCAAAGGACGCTATTCAGGTATGTCGTCTGAATTTGTGTGAATCAAGTGCTGTGTGCCTTCCTTAGCATAAGAATATGAATTCAATACTCCCGCAATTACTCTTTACATGACTCATCTGCTTGCATTACTTTTCAAGGAATTCCGTGAATCATGCACGCATTATAATTACATTGCTATATTTGCTCGTGAATGCTAAATGATCGAATCTGCTAGCAATTAGAAAAATCTGCAAAAAAGTTAATTAACCTTTTGATTGACAAATCTTGCTACTATTTCATGCCTCATTTTCGTGTTTTTTTCTGGTTTTACCTCTACATCAGAACAACAAAGAGAACTAGAGTTTTAAACAAATTTGTTCCATTTGTCTTTGACTATAATCCTTCCTTCTTTTTCTTTCGGATTGTTTGGTAGTTTCTCAATTAATTTTATCGACCTGTTGTTACATAAAGAACCGTTTCTTTCTTTCTTGCTAAAAAGAATCTGTTTTTCTTCATTCCGGATAAAGATGGTTTTTGAGCCGCATAAACTATACTATTTGCTTTCGTGACAGATCATAATTAAGATGGCAGCTGCTAATGGTGCAAGACGTGTATGGGTTGGTCAGAATGGATTGCTATCAACCCCAGCCGTATCAGCTGTGATACGTGAAAGAGTGGGCGCTGATGTGAGATATCTTTCCTTGCGCACATGCTTTGTGTGATTATTGGATTTCTTCTCTTGGTTACTGTACAAGGTCACGCAATGAGCACAAAAAGCAATTATGATCATAAGAATCTAATCAGGTCTCCTATTTCAGGGATCCAAAGCAACGGGAGCATTTATATTAACAGCAAGTCACAATCCTGGTGGCCCTACTGAGGTCAACTCTGTTCTTGAATCACGTTCTGTCGCTGTCTGTTTTTTTCAAACTTAATTGTTCTGTTAGTACCATGTTTGGTTCTTCTTTCAATCTCGTGTGTTTAGCTCTACAAGACTAAAACTTCATCTCATGCTTTCTGCTTCAGGACTTCGGAATTAAATACAATATGGGAAATGGTGGACCTGCTCCTGAGTCAATCACCGATAAGATCTACGAGAATACAAAAACAATCAACGAGTACCTTATAGCTGAAGATCTACCCAATGTAATTAACACATTCTGAATGATCCTCTCATTTTCCCATCTTCTGTGTTTTAGTTAGTCATAGCCTTTTTTGGTCTTCATGATTGAATGCGATAGGTCGATATTTCTGTTGTTGGTCTAACCAGCTTTGAGGGACCAGAAGGGAAATTTGATGTTGATGTTTTTGATTCTGCGGATGACTATGTGAATCTAATGAAGTAAGTCTCTCTCTGCTCATTGCATTTAAGAGAATGCATCATAGTATGGATCCCTCTGTGGTCTAACCAACTTTGAGAATGCAGCAGGCTCTGCCTCCCCCTCTGTGGTCCATGTGAAAATCTAACTTTTTCTCATCTTTTCAGGTCAATATTTGACTTTGACTCTATCCGGAAACTGCTTTCGTCTCCAAAATTTACATTCTGGTATGGAACTTACTATTGTTCTCGACCTTTCATTTACTTTTAAGTACTTTTTGTTACATATCACCTATCTTTTGAATGTCTTATTTCATTTTGGTCTATGAAGCTACGATGCATTACATGGAGTTGCTGGAGCTTATGCACACCGCATCTTTGTAGAGGAACTTGGTGCTCAAGAAAGTTCATTATTGAATTGCACACCAAAGGTATCGTTTTTGTCTATCAGGGAATAATATTCTTGAATCCGTGAAACTCTTCATTTATGATGATGCAACATTGTACAGGAAGACTTTGGAGGAGGGCATCCGGATCCCAATCTGACCTATGCTAAGGAGCTCGTGGAACGCATGGGATTGGGTAAATCTGATACTGGAGTTGAGCCTCCGGAGTTTGGTGCTGCTGCTGACGGTGATGCGGATCGTAACATGATCCTTGGAAAAAGGTAGCTTATAATTGTTGTTTTACGAGAGAGCACGGGCATGAAATAGGTACACAGGATCATTTTCACCCAAAAAATGTTTTTCTTCTTAGGTTCTTCGTTACCCCTTCGGATTCTGTTGCCATAATCGCTGCCAATGCTGTTGGGGCCATACCATACTTCAGCTCTGGTTTAAAAGGTGTTGCAAGGTATATATATTTTTAGTTGTTTTGATCATAAATTCAAAATGCTGGACCTGAATGTTACACTGCTTTGGGAAATTAGTATTATCTTCTCTTCTCATTAAAATCTCGGTTTTCATTTCTTATTTTAGGAGCATGCCGACCTCAGCTGCCCTTGATGTTGTTGCCAAAAGCTTGAACTTGAAATTCTTTGAGGTACTTATATGGCCATAGAACTGCTCTCTAGCTTCTCTTCCTTGCATTATCATAACTCATTTCTTTAGTACAATTATATACCAGGTTCCGACAGGTTGGAAATTTTTTGGTAATCTGATGGATGCCGGGATGTGCTCGGTCTGTGGTGAAGAAAGTTTCGGAACTGGTTAGCGTCTATTGTTAGAATCTCCCGTTTGTTAAAAATATAATTCAGTGCCTACCGGATTCTCAAAGAATTTTTTCACAGGATCGGATCATATCCGTGAGAAAGATGGGATCTGGGCTGTTCTTGCTTGGCTCTCCATCCTTGCTCACAGAAACAAGGAAAACCTTGGCGGAGACTCAAAGCTAGTATCAGTTGAAGATATCGTCCGGCAGCACTGGGCTACCTATGGCCGACACTATTACACTCGATACGACTATGAGGTAACATTCGTTAACTTTCATTATCAAGTTGTGTACTGCACTAAAGAACAGTAAAGACCCTTACCAATTTCAAATATGTATCCGAAGAATGTGGACGCAGCTGCAGCTAAGGAACTCATGGCATACTTGGTCAAATTGCAATCATCTCTCCCTGAAGTCCACGAGTACGCCCTCTTCTGCTTACTCAAGTCCTTTCCTTTTTTAGTGACAACTTATCAGTCAGTCTTCTTACTCTTTGATTTTCTATTTCTTTATTCAGAATTGTGAAGGGAATTCGTTCAGATGTGGCAAATGTCTCCCAAGCTGATGAATTTGAATACAAGGATCCAGTTGATGGTTCCATCTCAAAGCACCAGGGCATCCGCTACTTGTTCGAGGATGGATCACGGCTTGTAAGATATCGTTTTTTTCCGCATGAGGTTCTTTTGAAATTGTAGATTGAGCAAAGTGATATAAACAAAGTCCATGCATTACTGAGCCCCTATCAGTTGGCAGACATAGGATCATAACTCTAGGGCTATTCTTGATCTTCAAAACCATTGAAAGTGTCATATCTTGATATATATACAAAACAAACTAATCCCTCTGGTTGTACCGAAAACTGTCTGAAGGTTTTCCGTCTATCCGGAACCGGGTCGGAAGGAGCAACCATCCGACTCTACATTGAACAGTACGAGAAGGATGCCTCAAAAATTGGCCGAGATTCGCAGGAAGCTCTCGCTCCACTGGTCAGACTCACCTTGAAAGTTTTAAATACAGAATGTCTCCTCTTATTTGTATCCTGGTTTAGTAAATAAAAAAGGTGATCGTCAATCTCTGAATTGGTGTTGCTTTGGATCGGACAGGTGGATGTGGCTCTGAAGCTTTCGAAGATGCAGGAGTTCACCGGACGATCAGCCCCCACCGTCATTACATAGAACAGTATTTGAGACAGATGCCCAAACTGAGTT
Organism: Tarenaya hassleriana; assembly: GCF_000463585.1. Classification (NCBI taxonomy): domain Eukaryota; kingdom Viridiplantae; phylum Streptophyta; class Magnoliopsida; order Brassicales; family Cleomaceae; genus Tarenaya; species Tarenaya hassleriana. The sequence goes on along the minus strand of NW_010966822.1, from coordinate 946,405 downwards.
ATCTCTCTCGCTCTCTCTAAGTACTTTCCTGTTCCGACTTCCCTACTTCTAAATAATAATAGCTTCAGAGAGAGACAGCAGTTTCGACTGCTTCAACAGTTTCCTGAGTTGTCAGGTTTCACTTGTGTGGTTTCCGAGGCTTTCTTCTTATTTTCCTCTTCTTATCATATGTGTCGAGTTTTTGTCATGTCTGTAAGGGAAGTCGTCTTTTGAGTTTGTTTATGTGTTATGCGGTTGCTAAGATGGTGTTAGCCTACCGAGAAGAGTTATAACTTATATATTCAGTAGCATGTGCAAACGCAGGGTGCAGTAAGATTGTCTCGTAGTTATAATGCCGAAAAAAGACAGCCCAGAAGTTAGGAACAGCAGCAGCCTTGGTGTGGAAAAGAACGTACATCCAACTTTTAGAGCGTCTGATAAAACGTCACTGTCAACTCGTGTTTCAGATGTTTGGCCACCACCACCTACGATGACCGGTAAACTAAGTAGGGTTTGGGCTGTAAAAGGCTCTAATCAGGTCGCCACTAGCCAACTTCCTTGTCCTCAAGGTTCCACTGCTGCCTACTATCTCACCTTTTTCTTTTTTCCCATTCAAAAGATGTTCAATGTGTGTTGCATGTAAAATCCAATCTTGAGAAACTCCCAGCCGTCACTACTAAAAGGCTTCGTTTATGAAACATAAGAATAAAATTAAGAATTAATAGGAGCACCTCCACCTAGCCGAACCAGAATCATATTCATATGTAACTGGGGACAATAGTTTAATTAAGAGACATTTAATATATAAATGGGTCCGCCCTTGCCTTCACCTTGACCTAGAGATGTTAGTGGAGCCGTAATTCTCCGGCCGACTTCCATTTGAGGAAACCCCCCCCCACACAAGTAAATTTCCTCGTCACCATAAAAGCATTACCCTCTATTCCTTTTTAAGTATATGATTTTGCGATTCTTCTTCTAGTGTGTGTGATAAGTGTTATCCGTTTCACAATACATGTCGTTTTAAATTTTTTCACAGTTTTTAAGGAAATATTAAAAAAATCACATATACCTTTATTAAATTATATTCTCATTAATAATTTATGCAGTTGGGTATTTATAATTAAGGATAAAATTAGAAATTTTCTTAAAAAATCACTTGGAAAATCTAAAACGACATCTATTAAGAAACAAAAAATATTTACCCAAACGACAACTAATGAGAAAAGAAACGAGTATAATATTTTTGTCGCATTGCGTATGACACGATGGATAGGTTTAGTCAAGCTGTTGTCGTTGTTATGAACCCAAACCCATTAATTAAAAAAGGGTAAAGAAAGTTTTTTTCTTTACAGGAAAGAGAGATTATTGCTTTAGACCACACGAAACTCTTGTGAACCTCTGGCTCCGATTTTGATGTCTACTTAACTCTTTCTCTCGGGGGACGGTTGGTGGATTTCACATCAGGACTTGCCCTCGGGACATGACACCTACGGCTCTCTACCGGAAGTTTTGGCGCCTCCCAGACATTACACAGTTTGCATCTGCTCTTACCATCACACTTAGCTAACCTATCCGAGAGATTCTCCGTAATTTTTAAAATGAAAGACTTAAGACCCGGGTGATGATTTTCCAATGTATGTGTACATGTTGCGAATAAATAATCACCAGTTTGTATATGTGCTGGAAAGAAACATCATTATTTTGTTGCTATTTTGATTTAACAAAAAAACATTTGTTAAACTAATTGTCTTGATTCTAATTTATTTCGTCACATGTATTAGTTTCTATGAAATGTTATTACATTTTTTCCAGGTGATGAACATACACATATGTTTAGTTAAAAATGGACATGTTTTCTTTGTAAACCATCAAATGCTCTCATAGATAGTCTCCATCATTCACCCAATTTTTTTTTTTAAAATCACACGTTATTTCCTGCATTCTTACGTGTGAATGTGTGTCCGATAAAGGAAGATGTATTAATTGTGCATGTCTAATATATCATCCTTACGATTTTTGATTCTTTACCCACCTCTCTCTCTATATATATATATACATGTGTCATCAACTGTACATATATCAGCAATCTCCCTCCCCTCTCTGTCTTTAACATTAATCTCCAATATTCAAAGAAAGAAATCGTTCGATTTCTTGTATCTACAATAACCATATGGATCAGAAGCTCATACGGTTTTTGCTCATCCAATATTTTACAATAAGCGTATACTTGGAATTTACGTCACACTGCCACGCCCACATGACAACTTCATGCAAACAAACCCCATATCCAGAGGTGTGCGAACACTACGTGGGCCCACCTCCTCAAACCCTAGACGGAACCGATGGGCTCACTTTCCACGACCTCTCGATCAAGTCTACCATTGACCTGACCAAGCAGCTTCACCGGCTCGTCTCCGACTCCAAACGACGTCGCTTCCTCAGCAAGTGTGCCACGTCAGCCTTGTTCGACTGCTTGGAGCTCTACCGGGACACCTTGCTCCAACTCAATCGCTCCACGAATCGTCATTTCCCGTCTTCTATGGACATCCAAACTTCGTTAAGCGCAGCTATTGCAAACCAAGAAACCTGCAAAAACGGATTCTTTGATTTTAATTTGACGTCTTACTCTACGTATTTTCCGTTAGAAATGCATCGTAACCTGTCAAAGTCACTGAGCAACTCCTTAGCCGTCACCAAAGCTGCAGCTGACGAGTCCTCCGCCGCTGCCTTCACTGAGTTCAACAAACAAGGCCACTTCGGTGGCAGCGGCCGCAGATTATTACTCTCGGGCGAAAAATTTCCGTTGTGGGTTTCATATTCTGATCGGAAGCTACTGGAAAGTTTGGAAACAACGGCCAAAGCCGATCTTGTGGTGGCTAAGGATGGATCCGGTCACTACACGAGTGTCTCGAAGGCTGTTGAGGCGGCGATGAGGCTCCATCGTCAAGAAAAAAGCGGGAACAGGTTTGTGATATACGTGAAAGCCGGTATTTACAATGAAAACATAGAGATAAAGAGATCAATGAAGAACCTGATGGTTGTCGGCGACGGTATCGATTCTACCGTCATCACAGGCAATAGGAATGTTAGAGATGGCACGACGACGTTTCAGTCTGCAACTTTTGGTACGTTTAAATTAGTATTCTAAAATCAGATTATAAGGCCAATAAGCTAAGTAACATAAAAAAGCGAAAGAAATCACATGTGTTCATTTGGGTGCAGCTGTTACCGGAGAAGGATTCATCGGGAGAGATATAACATTCGAGAACACGGCGGGTCCGACTAAACACCAGGCGGTGGCGCTCCGTTCAGGCTCTGACTTCTCTGTATTCTATAGATGCTCTTTCAAAGGGTATCAGGATACACTTTACATCCACTCCAACCGCCAGTTCTACCGCAACTGCGACATCTACGGCACTATCGATTTTATATTTGGGGACGCAGCCGCAGTCCTCCAGAGGTGCAACATATTCGTTCGACGTCCCATGAGCGGCCAGAAGAACACAGTCACTGCCCATGCCCGCAAGGACCCAAACGAGAACACGGGGATTGTCATCCACGACTCCATAGTCACTGCAGCGGAGGATGGGACGGCTGAGACATACCTGGGGCGGCCGTGGAGGATGTACTCAAGGACTGTCTTCATGAAGTGCTTCCTCGGTGGTGTGGTGAGTCCGGTGGGGTGGTTGGAATGGAGCGGAGACTTTGCTCTCTCCACTCTCTATTACGGAGAGTACATGAACTCCGGCCCCGGAGCTAACATCTCCGACAGAGTGAAGTGGCCTGGATTCCAAGTCTTGATGACGGCGTCCGAGGCCTCCAAATTCACGGTGGGTAATTTCTTGGCCGGGAACTCTTGGATTCCAGCCGCCGGAGTGCCGTTCGACTACGGCCTTTGACCTCACGCCGCTGTCCTTCGCGTTTCTTTTTTTTTTATTTGTTTGTGCGTATTACTTAAGACACTTTGTACTATGTTGCAAGTTTTTTTTTTTACCATTAGAGAAATATTAAATCAAATTTAGTAAAAATATATATGTTGGGATTCTATTCTAATCATTGGACTGAATGTAGAAAAAATAAAAATCTTGGTTTTGGTTTACGATAGGGAAAATCCAGTATTTTCCTGTCAGAAAAATAACTACGTGATGAATATGAAGAATTGTAAACAGTAGGACAATTATATGGTTATATTGGCAAAATATTGTAACCGACTAATATCAAGTGTTGTCTTGTATCAATATCCTTTTTCTATAAATAAAATGTAATTTTATTAGAAAAAAGTAAATATCATTTTTGTGATCGTTTTTCCATGCTAAGCAAATTGGCTGGAGAGAGCAGTGGTGAGTTGTCCATCCCGTCGGTCCACTCTCGGTTTTGTCATGTCATGCGGGTATGGGCGTTGAACCAACCGACGAGACTTGCTGTGCCAACACTCATAACTAACGATATGGACTTTGCTATATGAATGGGCTCAATCCAAAGCCTAAACCCAATATGCTGTACCCATTAGAAATCAAATATTTTGTTTCAAAAGCGACTTTTTTATATCGAACATATATAAATATAATTGATTTAGGATGTTAAGGTGGCTTTTCTTTGACCACATTGAAAAAAAAAAATTACAATCGACGATAATCAGTAAAAATTGTTGGTTTCAAACTAATTGATTGTTGTTTCTCTCCCCCTCTTGGCAGCTAAAGGGAATGAATGTTTGGGTATATTGATATCGTTTTTAATTTTTTTTTTTTGTATCTCTTAAAATTAAAGGCTATATATATTTTAATCTGTGGTCATCCAAACTTGGCATAAGTGGTTTTGTTATTAAAAAAAAAAAACAAGATGAATTTTAAATTTTGCTGAGGACACGTGTCGGAATAAGAGCCATAACAGCGAGAAAATGGGCCCATGGATTGCGATGAGAAGCAGAAGACCGACCGAAGTTTCAGTGGCTCGTGAACCCTTTTTTTTATCATTTAAATTATTTAATAATGGGTTTGTTTGAAGTCATCGAGATGATGAGCCATTTGTGGTTTCAGCACAAATCCCCGCTTTTCTGTCATTTGTCCTTTTCCCCCCCACACCCTTAACATATAAACCACCCATCGTCGTCTGTGATCTTTTTTTCTTTTACTTTAATTACTTGCATATATATATATATATATAGGAAAAATCACAAATAAAAACTTGTACCCTTCGACAAAAAAATATTATATTCTTTTATTATAAAAAACTCTATACTTATATTTATTCGTCGAAATATACTTGTACTCTTCAAATATCAGATAAAAAAATTTTATAATTTTTTTATTACCAAATAGACTCTATACTTATATTTATTCATCAAAATATACTTGTATTTTATAAATTCTATCAAATAAGTCCATAAACGTAAACACAAAAAAAAATACCGTAAAAAATATGTCCAAACTTAACTCAACCGATATATATCTGAACCGAATCGAATCGGTTAAAATAATATATTAGATTGGATATGAATATTTGAAATCTGAAATAACCAAATTCGAAATAACCGAATTCGAAATAACTGTAAAATAAATAAATCGATTTCGAATTAACTGTAACCGAATATAACCATTTATCTACCTATATATCATCAATTAATATCCAATATATTCTAAATTTAATTAGAAAAATTAATATAATGATACTGGATTCACTCAAATTTAAAATATTCATATCCAATCTGGTATATTATTTTAATCGATTCGATTCGGTTCGGGTATATATCGGTTGGGTTAGGTTCAGACGGATTTGTTATCGTATTTTTTTTTGCGTTTACATTTATGAGCTTATTTGCTAAAATTTATAAAGTATAGCTATATTTCTGCGAATAAATATAAGTATAGAGTTTACTTGATTATAAAAAAAAATATAGGATTCTTTTATCTGACATTTTGAAGAGTACATGTATATTTCGACAGATAAATATAATTATAGGATTTTTTTATATTAAAAAAATATAGGATTTTTTTGTCTGACATACAATGTAGAATTTTTTGGGCGATTTTCCCAAATTTTTAATATGACTATTTTGTAAGGTGGAAAATTTTCACCCATTTTTTTTACGAGAATGTAATGATCGACATTCTAAAACACCACAGACGATTGTGGCATCCTGCAAACAAACAAAAACAGCTGTTGCATATTATTGTAATATGTTAGAGATGAATTATTATATCATAACTTAACGTTGTATTCAGTAAGATGCACGTGAAACTCAAAGATGTAAATACTATATCGCGCGGGGTTTATTTATTTTTGTAAGAGTAGGAATTGTAACGATAAAATTGTGCAAACAGAAATATATATATATATATATATATATATATGATGTCGTGTCGTTATAAACAAATCAAATGGGTCGTCAATTCAATTCAAAGTGTCACGGGTCGTTGTTTCCCAGTTTAAGTTTTAGTCTGCTTCTCGTGTCCTCTCTCCTAACTTTGTCTTCATCGGACCATTTCTGTTAGTTCGCAATCATTTTTCTCCCAATATTTGTTTCAGTTTAACTAATAATGAAAACCGTAGATTATATATTTGTGCATATGATAATTTTCATGATGTGATAGCACATGATATTGCTACATGGAAATTAAATTGCATATGATTGATTATTAATTGACGCTTCGCTCCAATCTTTCCCAAATATTGGAGAACTTCAACCAGAATATACGAAATCAGCCTTGTCAATACCTTTTCGTTGTCCTACAATAAGAGAAGATATATATTATATATATATATATATAATTTAACATTGCCTAATCTCATCTAAACCAGAAGATTATCTTCTTTTTTACTGCTGGGAGAAGCCCAGGTTTTTAACTACCTGTAGTATATTTTTTTTAATTTATTAATACAAGTGGGAGCTAACTTACAATTCAGAAGCAGCAAAGAATATTTGCTCGAATTCTTGGTTTCTAGAAAAATCATATGAGCATATGGTTGGTATACCAAACATGATATAGTTCATATTCCCCGCTCTTAGGTGTAAGTATACAGGTTTTGAGTATGGGGAGGTAAGTATCTATATATGCGGTTCTATATGCACATGTGGTGCAGCTGATCATGGAATTCAAAATATTCTCGGCCATGAACATAAAAAAAATCCCAAGTGGTAGTGGAATTACAGGCTTAGCTTACACCGCATGCATGTCATATGCATCTATGGCGATTGAAGTTTCTTATTATCAATGTAACTATTACTTATTATCGCATCGAAATCGTTTTGTGTTGTCAAATTGTCGCAAAACAAACCCCCATATTTTAATGATATAACTTAAAACACAAAAAATAAAGTAAATGAAAGCAACAAGAGAAAAATCAAAATTTTTATTATAGCCAATAACAAAAGAAATCTTCATCTTACTATTTTCATGCACGGGCGCGTAATAAACACAAAACCTTTAAACAAACCAAACAAAAAAAAAAGAAGAGGAAGGAAACGCGTTGTAGGGATCAATGAGTTGCCTTATCAGCGTAGTGGTTAACCAACGCGAGAGCATTGCTGGTGAGCTTCTTGACGTCATCCACACGCCCGCAGACGTCAACCTTGTCAGGGTCGTCGGCGACGTCTTCGAAGGCGTCGGAACAGGTATCCTCGTCGGTGAGAGCGGCGCTGAGCCACGTCTGCACATTGCTCATCTGGAACCTGAACGATTCCACCGACCCCGTCCACGTCTCCAGTTCCCTCATCTGCCTCATCGAACCCTTCATCTCCTCCGCCGCGTCCTTCAGGTTCTCGAAGCAGTCCCGGAGCACGGCGGCGGCGCGTGAATCGTCGGCGGGGCGCGTGATGTTGGCTAAGTAGGAGGCGAGGTCGCGAGCCTTGTTGAGAGTGACGGAGATGGCGGCACGGGCGAGGCGGGCAGGGTCCTTCTGGAGGGATCCGGAGAAGGCGGAGAGAGAGGCCAAGCAGACGTCGGGGTATAAGGTGGCGTCGCAGCTCGTACGGATGAATTCTGAGTCGTCAGATGAGTTTGAAGGGGAATCGACGGCCAGGATTGGTTGAAGGGTGAGGAGTAATGTGGCTGAGAAGACGAGTACACGGAGAGGTTTCATGGTGTTTGTCAGTTGGATTCTTGATTGAGGCCAAGTCTGGCCGGGGGCTCAGCGCATATATATAAATATACAAAGAGGAAGAGCATATGATATTACCAAAATGACCCCGCCTCTCGAGTCTGGGTAAATTTGATGAAAATAATAGTATTTATTTAGTGTTGGAAAACGCATAAAATAATAAATGAATTTATAAGAGCATTCATAATCATAAGAACGATTGGGCGGAGACTCAATCTCATCATTGTTATTTTGTATAGAATCTTCTGATGTTCAAACTATTGCATCGAAAATTTTTTTGATAAAAGCATCGATTTTCTTTTGTATATGCCTTTAAAATAAAAGTGAAAACAGACACAAATTAACATTAAATTAGAGCTGTATAATAATAAATGTACGTTACAAAGCTTACTAGATCTTGAATTATATATACATATACTTTACTCAAAATATAAGATATTCATGTATTCTATAATTCTGGCACGATTGATTATTGAATTTTTTGAAAAATAATGAATTTAATATAGAATTATTGGATCTAATATTTTTAAAAATATATTCATTAATTTGTATTGAATTTTAAATTTGATAACATTTGATTAATATTATTAATTGCAAAATAATTTATAAAATTCAAATTCAACGCCATTAGATTTAATTATATTTTCCATTAAAATCATTTATTCCAAATTTAAAACCCAAAAATCAGTTTTACATTATAACGGTTGATTTGAAATTGATAAAAATTTATATTTTAAATAAAATCTATCTACTTAGATTGTATCTACTGATTTTAAGTTTTTCAAAAAGTATGTTTTAAATATAATTTATTTTTTCAACATATTTAATTCATATCTGACAGTAAATTAAAATCCACTAATTTTATTTGGGATTAAAAGTTAAGACAATAATTTTTTAGGAAAATTACTTAAAACAAAGCGACGAATCTATGTGTATTTTAAGGGCCCATGTAATTATAGAGTAAACGACCGGAAACACCGAAGTAGTGTATGAGATCAGTGAGGTGAGCGACGATGTCAGCCTTGGTCGGACTGTCGGGCGTCGGGAACTCGTCAAAGATGTCATCTAAGTCGGTCGCGCTGTATACGAACTGCATCTGCAATGCTTGGACAGATTCTTTGAACTGTTCATCCGGCACATTCGGCTTCGGCACCAGCTTTTTTATGGTATCCACCGTGTCCTTCAGATCATCCATGGTGTTTTCCACCGTCGTCTTCCCTGCTCCCAACAGATACCCCAGCTTCTTGTCCGATCCCGGTGGAATCTGGACCTTCTTCAAGTATTCCAATGTCTCCTGCGTTTTTGCCACCGATAGTTCTACGCTTTTGACGCACATTTTTCCCAGGTCGCCTCGGAAGCTTCCTGCGAATGGCATCAATATCTTAACGCATTCATCGGGGAATAAGTTTTTCTTGCAGACACTGCGGACGGCCTCTTCGTCGCTGGCCGCCGTCAGGTCACGTGATGCGACGGTGAGGTTCGGCAGGAGAATTACCACGACCAAAAACATGGTCATGGCGAAGGCATTCTTGAGATTCATGATCGACTTCTCTTGTTGTTTACTGTTTTAGTTTGATTTGCGAGAGGAGGAGAAAAAGAATGCGATGGGTGAGACGAAAGGCTCTTCCTTTCTCCATTGCATATATATGCTCGCGAAAAGGGTTGAGTTTACAATAACACCCATGTTTTGTAATGGAAAGTGAATCATTAGGATATCTCAATCATGAGAGATCTGTCTATATATGGAAATATATCAATGTTATTTTGGAAAAGTTGCATTGATTTGGTGGTTTTTTTAATAGAAAAAATCCAAAAAAAAATATCTCTAATTTATCATATAAAATACCCAAATAAAAATTTAACATATATATTCCCTAATTTCTAATTAAATTGCTCCCAAATCAATACATTGTATACAAACTGCATTTGGTTTAATAAATAAGGAATTATTATTTTTATTTATTAATGCAAGTTGTCGGAGCTAACTTACAATTCAGAATCAGCAAAGAATATATGCTCGAATTCTTGGTTTGTGGGAAAATCATGTGAGCGTGTGGTTGGGGTATGTAATTTATATTCCCCTCTCTTAGTCTTTGTGGTCAGGCCCAACTTTCACCTTTGGCCCAAACTCAATCTTTTTGTAAGTCCAAACCCTATTCATGATTAGAGAAAACCTAATCACCTCTTCACGTGCGAAAGAGTTCTTCCGTCTTTATCTTTCTTCTTCCTTCAAGATTCCCTCTCGGTTTAGTCCCTCCGTCGTAACATCTCGGCAGGAACTTTGCCATAGGATATATGCACTGTGGTGCAGCTGATCATGGAATTAAAATATTCTTGGCCATGAACATAAAAAAAATCCCAAGTGGCAGTGGAATTACAGGCTTACACCGCATGCATATCATATGCATATATGGCGATTGAAGTTTCTTATTATCAATGTAACTATTACTTATTATCGCATCGAAGTCATTTGCAGCTTTTCCAGTGGACTATTACTGTATAAGAATGTTTGTCCATACGATAAAAAGATGCTTGGGTATGATTAGTTTCGAAGTGGGAAATTAATTAGGATTATTTTTGTTTATGTTACAAATATTGCATTTGGAAGAGCATGGCGATGAGGCTACATGACTCAATTTCCAACCTACTAGACACGCCTTGTTTTGTTTCGTCAAATTGTCGCTAAACAAACCCCCATATTTTAATTATATAACTTAAACACAAAAAATAAAATAAGTGAAAGCAACAAAAGAAAATTCAAAATTTTTATTATAGCCAATAAAAAAAGCAATCTTCATCTTACTATTTTCATGCATGCGCGCGTAATATACACAAAAACCTTTGTAGGGATCAATGAGTTGCCTTATCAGCGTAGTGGTTAACCTGTGGAATTTGTGTATTTGTGAGTGTTTGGAACTGAATATCCAATTAAGAAACAAAAGAAATCAAAATAGGAACAAGAGTAAGAATAAAATGTTCAAGAAGTTTTTTGTGAAAAAAGGGGACTTCGTCCCTTGTTCGTATTATTACTTTCGTTATTACTTACATACATATTAAAGTATTTTGTATACAAAAACAAAGGAAAGTTATAATAAAAAAATGGAAAAATCGAAAAATTTGTCTAAAATTTTAATCGGTTCGATTTGGTTCGGGTATATATCGGTCCGAACAAATTTTTTTCCGTATTTTTTGGGCGTCTGCGATTAGGGTTTTATTTACTAGAATTTATAAAGTACATGATTTTTTCAACGAATAAGTTATAAATATAGGGTTTTTTTGGTAATACAAAAAGTACATAATTTTTTTATCTAACATTTCAAGAGTACAAGATTTTTTTTTTTGTAAATAAGTTATAAGTATAGGATTTTTTTGTAATAAAAAAAGTACAGAGATTTTGTGTATAACATTTTATTTTAAGAGTACAAAGTTTTTTCGGCGGATAAGTTATAAGTATAGGATTTTTTTGGCGCTAAGAAAAGTATAAGATTTTTTTGCTAATATTTCAAGAGTATAGAGTTTTTTCGGCGAATAAATATAAGTACATGATTTTTTTTAGTAATAAAAAAAGTATAGAGTTTTTTTAGCAGTACAGATTTTTTTGGTGATTTTTTTTTAAAAAAAAATGCTGAAAATAAGGTATTACTGCAACGGCTACTATTGTTTTGGAAAGAAGTATTGCTTGCTCTTGATTTGTAGAATCCGCACATGATCTACTCTCCATTTAAGGCAATGTCTTCAACGGAAATGTGTCATGTAGATTTGGACTTTCTAACATTTCCATAACCTTTGGGAAATCTTAATAATTATTAAAATAAAATGAATATTTTTTAAAAAATGGAACCCTCACAAATTGTACATTGTGATGCAAATTTTAGTGTGACATTTTGAATCTGAGAGTGTTTAAAACGTTTGACTAACAAAATATACATAATATTTTCAAATACTTTGTACATAAATTATTTTAATTTAATATACAATCATATATGTAAAGGAGAATCACATGACAAACCTTTACCTTTTTTATTTATCTCAATTATAGTCCATCAAATGACCAAATATTCATTTAATTTTAATAATTTAAAATATTTTTAATAATATGTATATATGTATGTATATATATTGAAATTTTTCTTATTTTTTATTTTTTAATTATTATGATTATTATTTTATTTGAAATTATTTTTAATAATTTCTAGATGGAAAAATCATGTTGATGACATGGATGATCGGCTAAAAGAAACTTTTACGGCATCAGATTCACATTTGTTCTTGTGACAAGTATTTTTCATGGTGGGGATTTTTCACAAAATTATAAAGTAAAAGAATATTTTTTTGATAGACTATAAGGTGTATTTGAATATAAATAAGTTATAAACGTTCAATGTCATCACTAAATAAATCTATAATTTAAGAAAATATAATAACAAATTTAAGGATATAAATTGTCATTACAATATTTGAAGTAATAGATATTTGGAATTACATGATTGACTTATAATACAATAAGTTTGTATAATTTTTTTATAATTTTAAAAATTTGTCCAACATGCTGTTTTTTCTTTCTCTAAAAAGATACTGCGTTTAGAATAAAATATAAAATTTAAAACCACTGGAAAACTAAGATGAGGCAATCTTCAAAATGAAGGTGATTCCTTGTGTTGCCTACGATTATGCCTCCGCTCATGAAGAAGACTTGTTACCAAGTCCATCGGAACTTTACGCATCACGTGACGCGCCACTGGGAACGGTGGCGACTTCATCTTCATCACCATTCACCACAGAGTAAGTCTCGTAGCCCCTCGATGCCGCCACGATGCCGCCTCCGGCGACACCATTACGTCGATATTTATGGAGGCGGGATCTAATGGAAGGATATGACATAATATACCGAGACTAGTGGGTATCCTTCACTAGCACATGGTCAAGAAACTGGTAGTGCTCCACAGCCAGCTGCTGAAACGATTGGTTATGCGGGTTATGCCCATCAACCACACAGTGTACCGGTTGCGTATACCACTCATCCACACCAAGGAAGTGTGGAGTATAATGGGCAAACATATGCAGCAGCAATGGGTTACACTCATCAGCAACCATATGGAAGTGCAACTGGATATACTCCACAGATCTATGGAAGTGCAACCGGATATACTCAACAACAATATGTTGCAGCGTACGGGTATGCTCCACAAACCCACCAATCTGAAGCTGTTGAAACCTCTCAACAAACGGCTGAGCCACAATCTGCTTTACCGGGGTCATCTGGAACGGCTGATTGGAATCCAAACCAGCCATATTCCGGAACAGCTGATTGGAGTGCTGTGTATCAGCCTTACTACCCTTACACAGCAGATTCCACCACCACCACTAATCCTATAACCAAACATGTTGAACAAGGCTGTGCATTTTAGGAATCTGTCTTGGCATAGACAGTATTCCAGAGGAAGAGGAGAATCTGATCGCGCTGTTTTTCTACCTGTTGGAAGCATGGACTCAAACTGTTGGAGGCTACTGACCATGCAACGAGGGCCAAGTTCCTAAGAATGGAGTCTCCTGCTTGTCTGCTGTAAGTTTATGTGTTAATTATACTCAGCTTTTAATTATGTCTTGAATATCGTCCTATATTTCTTTTGCTCTTTTTTTTTCCCGACGACGGTGTTCATCACCATCAACCCTAGCCGACATGCTATCTTTTTCTTTTCTTTTTCGACGACGTTCGTTTATCGCCGTCAATCCTAGTTGTTGTGAGATCTTTAAACCTAGATTTTATCTCCTTTCGATTGGAAAACTCCAATCTTCGATCCGCGTATTTGCATCACTTTTTTTTTTCTCCAACGGCTTCTCACGCATTATGCGTCACGCTTTTTGCGTCTTTACTTTTTCTTCTTTTTTCGGTCTAGCCATCGCAATTTTTTTAGCTGCCGACCTCATTGTCGTGCAACCCAACTCGCGCATACGCGTCGCACATTTGTGCCATATCAGTCTCTGAGATTACCGTTTCATTCAAGAATTGGTGCCAGATGGCGACTTCGGATGACTCATATGATATCTCAAGATCAACTTGCAGATGCACTCACCAAATCTCTTCCGCGCGCACGCTTCGATCATTTTCAGATCAAGATTGGACTCGCTCACGAGCCTCATCTTGCGGGGGGCATAGTGGAAGGATATGACATAATATCTCCAGCGATATTATTCTCAAATCACATCCCTAATTTTATGCTTTATTGTTGTCTAGAATATTGACTATTCATTGTTTAATCGTTGATTATATATGCCTATATATTCATGTATTATTATTAATAAGAATACAAGAAAAACATTTCTCTTATAGGATCCGTCAGCAACTTCGATTTTCACTTGTTCATTTTCCAAGCTCACTATACTCACAGAAAGAAGAGCATGCTTTCATAATTTTTTTCTTTGGTGATACGTAAGGGAACTCTCTGCCTGATGGTGACGTTGAGTTGAACTCGTCGTTCTGTTGTTTTGTTGCTCGTCGGCGGCAGCGATTTCATCGAATTCAGGTATGCGGTTGTAACCAGAAAGCAAGATCAGCGACGAAATCAAGGGCTCGTTGTCATTGTAGACTCTCCACGCCTTGTTCTTGGCTTGCCAGGCCCTGGACTTGGCTTCGGGTAATTTACAAAATCTCTGGAATATCGTCGTCTTCATTGGCAAGCATCCTTCCATTTGAAGTTAAACAAATACAAAGGACCCTGTATCTTGTTTTAGGTACATCATGAATAATACTTTAACGCATTCTCCGGATAGACATAAATTATGTCGAGAAAAAAAAAACGATCATTTGAGATCTCAAATGCCATACGTAGTCAATGAGATGAAAATACAAGGAAGATGGTAGGTTTATATTGATTGTAAATGTGTGTGAAGTGCACATTGCAAGTTCTTTCATGGTATTTGTCTTTCAAATATTGAACAACTTTCAAAGCTTTGGTTGTATCCTGAATGTTTGAATATACATCTTCTCCTTTGTGTCTAAGATAGGGATTCAATAATGCATGACCAAAAGAAACCTACAAAAGCAAACACAGAAGTTTATGTATGTGAGGTAGGGAAAAAAATTTATGTACGTGTGTTCTAACGCGAAGAACGCAATAGCTCAATCAGATCGCAAATAAGTGAAACATGCTTAAACCGGATTGCACGTTTACAACTCTTTCTTCAGGCTTTCTAAATCCAAACGCAATAGCCGATATCAATCTCATTTATTCTAATAGCATATTAGTGGGAATACTAACGGATTTCTTACCGTTTCATTTTCCACTCTTCGACCTCATTTATCCGCTATTTTCTTCGCGCGATGCGTGAGTTATTATTATTTTTATATTAAATATATTTTTATTAAATTTATTGATATGAATGTTATTGAAAAATGATATATGATATGATATGAGAATGTGGAATAAAAACGATTCATTGTTACTATAGAATATTTAAATATTATTTTTTATTAGAAATTTAGAAATTCATATACATTCGTAATTAAATATATAGTATACTTGAATTTTATTTCGTTTCATATTGTTTTGAGGAAATTAGTTTTACTATTTTATGTAATAAAATATTCTCTATAATTTGTAATTTATATTAGTAAATTAATTAAACAAATAAGATATTCAATAAAAATATTTTTTTTATAATTAACAATTTTATAATTAAAATGCACTTAAAAATATCTATGAAAGTGAGTACAAAAGGAATAAAGTGCATTTTAAAATATTCTTTATATCGGAGATGTTATGACTATGAAGTTGTTGAATTAAAATAAATGGTTTTTTCATTAATTATATTTTTACGAATATAATGTAGAGTTATGTGGAAAAGTAAATATAAATTTGGTATTTATATTTTTTAGGGGTGAGTAGTTCGGGAATCGGTTCGGGTTCGGGATGAGAATGCATTGGTTGGGTTTTTTCAATTTTACAAAAATAGATACCATCGGTTTCTATATAACATTCGGTTCACTTCCAGTTTTTATTAAAAAAATAGATTTCTTTTTGAAAAAATTATTTTTTTGAAAATTTTGAAATTCGGTTAGTTTCGTTTTGATTCTAGAAAAATTGATTTTCTAAACTTTGTACCGTTCGGGATGAGAATGCATTGGTTGGGTTTTTTCAATTTTACAAAAATAGATACCATCGGTTTCTATATAACATTCGGTTCACTTCCAGTTTTTATTAAAAAAATAGATTTCTTTTTGAAAAAATTATTTTTTTGAAAATTTTGAAATTCGGTTAGTTTCGTTTTGATTCTAGAAAAATTGATTTTCTAAACTTTGTACCGTTGGGGAATTAAGAACGGTTTGGATCGGAAAAAATATCGTATTTTTCGGTTCAATTCTGAAGAACCGAATCGAAACGTCCACTCCTAATATTTTTTTATTTAGTTCTTTAAATCAATATTGATATTCAAAATTAATATCATTCTAACTTTTGAATCATGATAAACTATATTTTATATTTTGGTAAACTTAAAAGTCATTCATTATTGTTTTATAAAATTTATTGATATGAATTTTATAAAAAATGATAAACTTATTTATTTAATACATTGAAATATATCGATAAAATTAAATTACTATATAAATATCATTACACATTATATTATTATATTGTCAGATTAAAGAATACGCAAATATATTCTCCGATTCAAAAGTTTTTTCCCCAAATGAATACTTAAAAAAAATGACGTCATCATACCGTTAGTTTAGTGAAAATTGGCATTGTCGTTTCACCAGTATACACATAGGTTACCATATCAAATATTTTGATATCGATTTAGATATGAACCCGATTTAATATTTAACTAATTTAATTGAACCCAATCCGGTTGATTGAAAACAAATAACCCTACTTTTTTTCACTTTACTGTTTCTCATTTGAGCTAAACATATTTCGGTCAAACTTTCTGATTTGTTCTGTTGATTTTCTACGATGATACATTCCGTCGCAGCTAGTTAAATCTCCAACCTCGTTTTCCAATTCCACTGTCGAAGAAGTTTCCTCTCGAAGACGTTTATTCTCCGAAGAACTCTGTTTATGAGTAATCTTTCAAATTCATCGAAGACATAATTAGATTTTCTTTAAAAAAAGTCGGGTTTTTTTAAAATTCATTTATGTGAAATTCAGTTTTCTAAAATAATACCGTTCAAGAATTTAAAACGATTTTGATCAAAAAATACCATATTTTTTGGTTCGATTATGAAGAACCATATCAAAACGCTCACCCCTAATATTTTTTTCATTTAGTTTTGTAAATCAATATTGGTATCCAAAATTAATGTCATTCTAACTTTTGAATCTTGATAATCTATATTTTATAATTTTTTAAGCTTAAAAGTTATTAAGTATTTTTTTATAAAATTTATTGTTATGAATTTCGTAAAAAATGATAAACTTATTTATTTAAATATATTTAAATTTAAATATATTGATAAAATTAAATTATTGTACACTTATCACTATACATTATACTATTATATTGTCAGATTAAAGAATACTAAAATATATTTCCCGATACAAATTTTTTTTGCCAAATGAATACTTAAAAAAATGACGTCATCATATCGTTAGTGTAGTCTGACTTGGCATTGTCGTTTCGCCACGTTAGTGTACACATAGATTGCCATGTTAAATATTTTGCAATCGATTTAGATATGAACCCGATTTAACATTTAACTAATTTAATTGAACCCGATCCGGTTGACATTGATTGAAAACAAATAACCCTATTTTTTTTTTCACTTTTTTGTTTCTCATTTGAGCCAAACATATTTCGGTCAAACTTTCTGATTTGTTCCGATGATTTTCTACGATGATACATTCCGTCGCACCTAGTTCCATCTCCAACCTCGTTTTCCGATTCCACTGTCAAAGAAGTTTCCTCTCGAAGACGTTTATTCCCTGAAGAACTCTGTTTATGAGTAATCTTTCAAATTCATCGAAGATATAATTAGATTTTTTTTAAAAAAAGTCGAGTTTTTTTAAAATTCATTTATGTGAAATTCGGTTTTCTAAAATAATACCGTTCAATAATTTAGTAAGCTTAAAAGTTATTAGTTATTTTTTTATAAAATTTATTGATATGAATTTCGTAAAAAATGAAAAACTTATTTATTTAAATACATTTAAATATATTGATAAAATTAAATTATTGTACACTTATCACTATACATTATACTATTATATTGTCAGATTAAAGAATACTAAAATATATTTTCCGATACAAAATTTTTTTGCCAAATGAATACTTAAAAAAATGACGTCATCATATCGTTAGTTTAGTCTGACTTGGCATTGTCGTTTCGCCACGTTAGTGTACACATAGATTGCCATGTTAAATATTTTGCAATCGATTTAGATACGAACCCGATTTAACATTTAACCAATTTAATTGAACACAATCCGATTAACATTGACCAATTTAAAATAAATAACCCTACTTTTTTTTTACTTTACTCTTTCTCATTTGATCGCAAATATGTTTCGGTCAAACTTTATTATTTCTTCTGATGATTTCTTATGACGATACACTCCGTCGCAGCTAGCTACATCTCCGGCCTTGTTTTCCGATTCCACTGTCAAAAAAATTCTCTCTCGAAGAGGTCTATTTTCCGAAGAACCTTGTCTACGAGTAATCTTTTAAATTCATTGAAAACATAATCAGATATATTTTCTCTAATTTTTTTTTCAGGATTTTTTAAAATTCGGTTTCGAAAAATTCGATTTTCTAAAAATAATATCGTTCGGCAATTTAGAACGGTTCGGATCGGAAAAAATATCGTATTTTCACTTTCAACTCTCACACACTCATTTTGATTTAAATCTTTTTTAGATATATTATACATTTGTTATATCTTTTTTTTTATTAGTTTAAAACAAATGAAGATGAAAATATAGTGAAGGTTGAAATTTTTTAAGATTTTTGGAGATTTTGTGGTTTAAGATTTGGATTAATCATTTTATAAGATTAATATTAATATTATGATGCAAGTTAGAGTTTTTAAATATCTTTTTGTAAATAGTTTTTTTAAATGTTAATGTTCATTCATAACCGATGGTTATGATTTCTTTATAACCGAAATAACCGCATCTATAATCAAACAAATTTATAAATACAAAATAATGTTGTTGATTAATTTCATCGTCCTAATTTTTCTATAAAAAAAGTTATATCAAAATTCATAATTCCTAACAACATTTCAATGTACAATAATAAAATAAAATATTTACATAACTTTATATACAAACTAAACTTATAAATATCTCATCACTGGCGTGAATAAAACTTGTCGATTTATAAATTTTATTGATATAAATATTATAAAAACTGATATATAATATTTATTTATCACAATTGATAGTTCAAGATTGGAAAAAACTAAAACAAAAGAAAGTATCAAAGGAAAACTCTTAACCAAACACACACATATATATATACAAAATTTCTATTTTTATAGGACGTTAAACGGTATTAATATTTTCTATTTTTTTTCAATTGATACATTTATATGATTGATACATTATTATATTTTTATCATATATATTTGACACATAGAAAAAAAAAATTATATATAAAATATAAAAATTAAATACATACATGTATACATATATGCATACAAATACATTCATATACACATATATAAATATAAAAAAATAAAATAGTAAAAATAAAATAAATACTAATATATACACATACATGTATACATATATACATACATCGATACGAGTATATATACATACAAAAACATTCCTATACACATATATACATATATGTATATATACATATATACACACAAATAAAAAAATAAAATAGAAAATAGAAAATATAAAATACCTACCTAGCTATGTATACATGCATGCATATGTACATATATTTATACATATATATTCATACACAAATATAAACACATATATATATATATACACACATAAAAAAAAATTAGAATATGGACGTTTTAAAAATAAGTAATATATTTCGATATTTTTTGGTACATTAGAAAGTACAGCATCGTTAGTGGGGTCATGAATATGGTGATTAGAAATTATAGCAATGTTACATCAATTTACAACAACGTTATTATGGACGAATTTGAAAGTAAAAATAAATAATATGGAATATAGAAAAGACAATAATACTAATTAGAAAAGATCAGTAAACATGGTCATGGACTAATAAATAACACGTTTTTTTTAATAATATGAAAGTTTTAATAATAAACGGTTATATGGATAATGATGTGAAAGATGGTTTTTTTTTATTTTATGTGTCAGCTTTTTATTTATATATATTGATTAATCTTTATAAAATATTTAAATAATAATAATAAAAAATAAGTAGAAATTTATAATTCATATATATATACACGTTTATACATACAGATAGATATATATACATATACAAAATACAACATATATAAATACATATGTACATAAATATATATTTACATACAACATATGTATATATATACACATATACATATAGAGAGAACACATCCGGATCATCCGATGATATGATGCGTGAGCCACCTATCCAAATCACATATCTATCTAGACCGCCACATCTCCAAGCTTGACTGCAGAAATCATGAAGAATATATCTGCAATCAATCTCACCTGCAATATTCTCACCATCAATCATGTATGTGCGGATATCATCATCGCTTACAATTTCCACAGAAAGCTAACCATAATAATACATTGTGATTATGTTTTTTCATGTAATTATTCTCCTTCAGAGGAGTTTTCACACTTTCCACGATATTCAGCAACACCGTTATATTACCACACTGGAATACACATTTAAATATTTATTGAAGAAGAAAATAACAAAATTCTAATACACCTTCTTTTTTATAAAAGAGACCATCTCTTCGCCACAAGAGCGCACCCACCGTCAATCTGAAGTCCTCCATGTATCGTCATACCTGTTGAACTCGATTTTCCTTCGCGGAAGCCATAGCCAGAATGAGAACGAATACCCTCTGGGCATAGCCGGTGATCTCTCTTCAATCAAACATCATTGGTTGGTGAGAGATGGATTCACCCAAAACTCCGCCAGTTACGACTTTATAGTTTCGAAAGTGACTGCCCATTTATTCTAAGTTGCCTAAGAATTGGTAGTTGAAATGGGTTGTCTATCCACAATATATGCTTCAGTGGATGAACCGCCCGTAGGTCGTGGCTCTTGCGTGGGATCCATACCTTTGATTAGAGCACAACGAAACTCCGGGACAGGACAGAAAAGATATAAGTTATTAAACCCATAAGCAAACAAACTTGCACAATGAAACTCTGGATGAAAACTACAAAGAGAAGAAGAGAGAATTTCGTACATGTTTCGAAAGATCCAGCAATGAAGAAGATAAGAGGACGAAAAAAGGGATTTAGTCTTTTAGACGGCGAACAAATAGATTATGGGTGCACATTGGAATACACTACTTTTTAGAATGGTTTTGGAGTGAGCGAAATGAATCGCACATCCACGTATCATACATATATATTCAGTAAAATCCTAATTTAATTGTCATAAATTACTAATTTTATCTTTCACATATTTACATACATAATAAATTTACGTTACAATTCTCATATTTGTTGAGCGATGTAAAGTTTTTCCTTCGATAAAATAATATAAATGTGGTTATTAAATACTAATGAATAAATGAATACGGCGTTCGAGTTGGCCATATTACCATTTGTGTTACTTTTTTTACTCATTAAATAATAAATATAAGCATGTAAGTATGTACGGTATTTTTTGTTTGTTTTAATATTTCTATTATTTATATTATAAATAACTTTTTCTTTTTTTAATTACTCCATCATTTTTTATTATATCAAATAAAATAAAATCTCAATAATATACACAAATTAAAACCAAAATTTCTTTAATTTAAACTTTTTTTATTTTTTACAATATTTTTTATTTTGATATTTTCCATTTTAATATCCATCACTTAAAAATTTGTATGTGATGTTTTATTTTGTTATTTTTGTCAAGATTAATTCATCAAGGTAACAAACAAATTTGAGATATAATATATAAAACTAATGATAGATCACCTTAATATATGTATGCCTATTATGTATATAATCACACATAATATACATACATATGTATATATAAATAAAGAGGAATATCATAGATCAATGACAATTTAAGAACTTGCCACATAGATGATGATATGGATCCTAGGTGATTTCACCATACGCCTTTAAACTCTCCCGAGAAACAAAAATCCATTTGTTGGAGCATTAGCAGTGTAATGGGAGTGAGCTGTTTCTTGAGAAAGAGGGTGGAGAAAGGAGGATGTGAAAGGCTTTTTAATCGAGGGAGAGATATAAATCTGGAAGAAAATCGAATCGTCATGGCCATCGGAACTGGAAATATCATCATGGCCTTCGGAACGGGAAGCGTCATGGACCATGGTCATGCAATTTCTATAATCTCCTGTTGCCACGTGGATTTACGCAGTTCTTAGTGCCAGGTTTCATTATTGGCACTTTTAATATGAATATTAGTAAATGTAAATAATAAATGTAATGAGTGGTGGGCAAATTTATAAATGACGGTCTGATGACTTTTCAATAACTTATAAAATAAAATATTTATTAATATCAGCTAATCTCATAACATTTTTCATTTATTTATCATTTAAATACATTTATAAATTTTTCTCCTTATAACTTATAACGGATAAATGATATATTGCCATTATTTGAACCCAAAAATAATGACCACCAAGATAATGGAGTGATACGTTTTTTTTATTGTCCAATTTAATTTCTTTTAACTTTTTATTCAACTAAATATTTAATTAGATTGTTAAATATAATCCAAAATTATTAATGTTCTTCATAAAATATTATCATTTTAATTACCATGATCTATACATAAATAAAGATATTTGTTATATATTGATTATAATAATATATTTATTTTATAAATAAATAAATTTAATTTAATATAACGATGCATTTTATTACAAATATTTATATTTTATTAATTTTTCTTATAAATGTATTCATAATGTCTTTATTTTTAAAAGTTTTTTATTTAATTTTTAAAATTTTATTTTGGACTAATCATTTTTATATTTTAAAAATTTCTCAATTAATTCTATCATAATGTCTCATAACCAATCAAAATTTGAGAAACTTCTATGTAGGATGCCGTGGCTTCACCACAATCCTTTAAACTCCTTTATTAATATATATAGATTTTGATGACATAATAAATTGATAAAATTTCATTTTTTGTTTCCCACCACCACTCGAAGACATTCATAGGTTACGTAAAATATTACTAATTAATACTCTTGACCATCCACCGTTTTTTACTTTTTTGTTTTCAAGGTAATGAATAGTTTGGGCACTTAATTTTTTTATTTTTTATTCTATACATATTAGTATATTGTTTTCTATCGTAATAATTATGGTGAAGTAATAAATATTATTGTCCGTTTTTTTTATGGGTGGGTTAATGAATACTCTTTAACCCATTTTTTGTCAAATGTTTTTTCTAGTTTTTAATTATAACAATCATTGATAAATATTTCCTCAAAATATTATCATTTTAATTATCATAGTTAACATATAAAATAAAGATGAACTGTTTTATTTTTTAAAATTGATAATAAGATATTGATATTTTTTTAATCTTTAAACATATTTTAATTTTAACCCATTTTTATGAATATTAATTAAGATATAATTTAAAAATTGGAAGATATACATGCCAAATTTTTAATTGGGGATTTTTTATGTTAAATTTTGACGAATTGGGGACTATGTTTTGGAATTTACCTTTTTATATATACGAAATAAATTAATAAGACCGTTTTTACTTTTATTATCATTATTATTGTTATTATTACTAGATTTGATATATTTTTTCATTTTATAAATTTTTCTTTTCGACCGAAATAAATAACTCGATCCGGGGAAAGAGGGGTATATTTTATATTTGTGCATCAAACTTGGGGCATCGATGCATATTACGGGCTGTACTAAACGTGGGCTAATCACCCATTTCACGAGTCGCATGTCTGGGGCTTACATCATCATTCTGTCAAACGACCACGTATTTTTTTTTCAAATTACTATACAATACTTTGTTGTATGACCAATAAAGATTTTCCTCCTTTCTCTCTTTTTTACATATATATTTTGTTCGTTCGTTTGTTTAATTAAGTTTACACATCGCAAACTATTATATACGCTACGAATTGAGCCCGGGGGTCAATTCTATTAAATTGATGATATTACAAAAATACCTTTAAATGTTATTATAGACTTCAAGCCATGTATTTGGAATTCTAGGATTTTAAAAAAAAATCTAAAAAAACATAGAAAATACATTGTTATCCTTAAAAAAAGAACACGTGTCAAAATCTTAATGAAGAAAGATAAAAAAAAGGAAGGAAACTATTATTATCAATAAAAAAGGACACGTGCTAACATCTGAATCAATAGAAAAAAAAAGTTTAGAAATAAGATTTTTTTTTTTAAATCTCCGGTTTTTTATTCGTTTTCTTCTGCAATTTTTTTTTGGTAAATTTTCTTCTACAATTTCTCTCTAATGTTATCATTTATTTGGTGATTTTTTATACGATTTTCTTTTTACAAAATCGTCTTCGCTTCAAAATAGTTTTGCCTTCATCGTTCTCGATGACTATTTGCATATTCATTTGAATTCACCAAGAAAGGTGGACATTTTTTAAAATCTTGTGTGTGCATTTGGATAAATAATAAAATAAGACAAAACAAGTTAAATGGATCATATTATTCAAGTTATATGGATAAAAAAATTATGATTTCAGTTAGAAGGTGAAAAACAATATTTTTCACAGAAGATGAGTAATATGTAAGCTAAATAGTCACATTAGTCGCACTTGAATGGTATAACCAATTTGACTAGTCTGATAAATATAGTTAAATTGGTGACATTCGTCAAGTGCACATACCAGTGAAATGGTTGTACGATTACACTAATCAAAGTGGTCATGAAGTTAAGTGGTTATACTAGATACACACTGATCGTATTTGAACGGTGTAACCAGTTCAACTAATCTGATAAAAGTGGTTAAACTGGTCGCGAATTTATTATTTCCACACTATAAACATGTTAATAAACAATCAATATAACAATTTTTAAAAGTAAAAAATAATCGTAACTCTCTAAATTTAACACCTTATTTTTTTACAATGCATGTTCTCTCAAAAGAAACCCCAAAGTTCTAGTACATTTTTTGTAACACATTAGATTAAGGTAGAAATTTTCCAATATGATTTACGAATAACAAAAACACGTTAGATACGCCATAATAAGCCTTATATATATACCACGTTGAACCTTCAAATTTAATTTACACTATCATTTTACCAGTTTGACTCGTCGCACCATCATACTTCTCGCATCGTCAAACTAGTCAAACTCGTCGCACCCTCACGAATTTCGTGAATTTATCATTTTCACACTATATACATATTAATAAACAGTCCATATAACAATTTTCAATAGTAAAAAATATTTGCAACTCTTAAAATTTAGCACCTTATTTTTTTACAATACATGTTCTCGTAAAAGAAAATTCAATGTTCTAGTACACTTTTTGTAAAACATTAGCTTAGAGTAGATTTTATTATTTTCCAATATGATTTACGAATAACAAAAACACGTTAGATACGCCATAATAAACCCTATAAACCACATTGAATCTTCAAAATTTAATTTAGACTATCATTTGATCAGTTTGACTCATCGCATCGTCATACTCGTCGCACCGTCAAACTAGTCAAACTCGTCACACCCTCACAAGTTTCGCGAATTTATCATTTTCACACTATAAAAATATTGGTAAACAGTCCATATAACAATTTTCACAAGTAAAAAATATTCGCAACTCTCTAAATTCAACACCTTATTTTTTTTTACAATGCATGTTCTCCTAAAAGAAACCCCAAAGTTCTAGTACACTTTTTGTAATACATTAGGTTATGGTAGATTATATTATTTTCCGATATGATTTACGAATAACAAAAACACGTTAGATACGCCATAATAAGCCCTATATACCCATTACAAAAAATAGACCATTAGCAACGAAATTAACAACGAAATGCATTTCGTTGTAAAGTTAGCAACGAAATTGCAACGTTTTTTTAACGAAAACGATTTTGCAATGCTTTAGCAATAAAAAATTTCGTTGCAAATTTGCAACGTAATTTTTTGTTGCAAAGCATTGCAAAAATCGTTGCAAAATTTTTTTATTACAATTAGCAACGCTTTGAAACGTCATGATTTCGTTGCTAATTTGCAACGAAATCCTTCGTTGCAAAGCGTTGCAAAATCGTTGATAAATCGTTGTAATTTTTTTTTGCAATTAGCAAAGCTTTGCAACGCAATAATTTCGTTGCTAATTTGCAACGTAATATTTGCGTTGCAAAGCATTGCAAAATCGTTGCAAAATTATTTCTTTAAAATAAACAACGATTAGCAACGGATTTTCTTTTGCAACGCAATAATTTCGTTGTAAAATTATTATTTAATAATTAATATGATTTGACCGTAAAAAAAATAAATATAAATTTGCAACGAAATTGCGTTGCAAATCCAATTAGCAACGAAATCGCGTTGCAAGTTTAAAATATATTTGTGGCTACGATGAATTACGGTTTTCACGCCTTTTGCAATGCAATTGCGTTGCAAGTTTGCAACGAAATTGCGTTGCAAACGTTTTGTATATATTGACGCGAATTTCTTTTATAAACACTTCCAAACACAATCTAACAATCACTTCTCTCTCTAAAAATCCTCTAAAATCTCTCTTTATCCCAAATCTTAAAAATACTTTTAAAATTATATTAATATTTATTTTATTTTTAATTTTATATTTATAATAATTAATATTATTTTTTAAATATTTATTCTTATAAATTTAATTCACAATTCATTAAAAAATCTAAAAATCCTACAAATCTATATTTTTATTATCTTTATTTAATATTTATATTTATTTATTTATTACTTTTTATAATTATTTATTTATAATTTTTAAAATTCATAATTTTAATAGTTTTTTAATTTTTATATTATTTTTAGCAACGAAATTATGTAGCAAAAATAACAACGAAATTGCGATGCTAAATTAGCAAGAATTTTTTCCATTACAAAAACGTTGCAAATATTAGCAACGCTTTGCAACGAAAATATTGCGTTGCAATTAACAACGAAAATATTTCGTTGCAAAGCGTTACAATTTGCAACTCTACATTATTTTGCAACGATGAGTTTGCAACGAAAATAATTTCGTTGCAAACTGTAATTTGCAACGAAATTTGACTGTTTGCAACGAAAAAATTGCGTTGCTAAATCCCTGTTTTTTAGTGACCACGTTGAATCTTTAAAATTTAATTCACACTATCATTTGACCAGTTTGACTCGTCGCATCGTCATACTCGTCGCACCGTCAAACTAATCAAACTCGTCGCACCCTCACGAATTTCGTGAATTTATCATTTTCACACTATATACATATTAATAAATAGTCCATATACCAATTTTCATTAGTAAAAAATATTCGCAACTCTTTAAATTTAGCACCTTATTTTTTTTACAATGCATGTTCTCTAAAAAGAAAATTCAATATTGTAATACACTTTTTGTAACACATTAGCTTAGGGTAGATTATATTATTTTCTAATATGATTTACGAATAACAAAAACACGTTAGATACGCCATAATAAATCCTATATACCATGTTGAACCTTCAAAATTTAATTTAGACCATTATTTGACCGTTTGACTCGTTGCACCGTCAAACTCGTCGCATCGTTAAATTAGTCAAACTCATCACACCCTCACGAATTTCGCGAATTTATCATTTCCGCACTATATACATGTTAATAAACAGTCCATATAACAATTTTCATTAGTAAAAAATATTCGCAACTCTCTATATTTAGCACCTTATTTTTTTTACAATGTATGTTGTCCCAAAAGAAACTTCAATGTTCTAGTACACTTTTTGTAACACATTAGTTTAGGGTAGATTATATTATTTTCTAATATGATTTACGAATAACAAAAACACGTTAGATACGCCATAATAAGTCCTATATACCATGTTGAACCTTCAAAATTTAATTTAGACCATTATTTGACCCGTTTGACTCGTTGCACCGTCAAACTCGTCGCATCGTCAAATTAGTCAAACTCATCACACCCTCACGAATTTCGCGAATTTATCATTTCCGCACTATATACATGTTAATAAACAGTCCATATAACAATTTTCATTAGTAAAAAATATTCGCAACTCTCTATATTTAGCACCTTATTTTTTTTACAATGCATGTTGTCCCAAAAGAAACTTCAATGTTCTAGTACACTTTTTGTAACACATTAGATTAGGGTAGATTATATTATTTTCTAATATGATTTATGAATAACAAAAACACGTTAGATACGCTATAATAAGCCATATATACCACGTTGAACCTTCAAAATTTAATTTAGACCATAATTTGATCCATTTGACTCGTCGCACCGTCAAACTCGTCGCATCATCAAACTAGTCAAACTCGTCACACCATCACGAGTTTTATGAATGTATCATTTCCGCACTCTGAACATGTTAATATTATCAGTTTGACTGTGTGAATCATAGTAATGTTGATTTAACTCATTTATGTCTATATAATACGATATGTTACTCATATATGTTCCATTTTATTCATTTATATTATATGGATCAAATTTAAAGATAAAAACGTAGTAAACCCTAAATGTCCAAAATAGATATCATATCTTGGAAGAAAAATTTGTCTATTATCAAAATTTTTGTTTAATAGATGAAAATTTTGGAGATTTAACTTATTTTTTATAATTAATTTACCAAGAAATCATATGGAAGAGAGAAGATTCAAAGAGAAAG
>NW_010966822.1:915630-917359 GCF_000463585.1 Tarenaya hassleriana | reverse complement strand
AAGAGTGTAATCGAAGAGAAAGTGTAACAGATGAGAGAGAATAACAGTGAAGAGAAAAAAAAAGTTATTTTTATATAATTATATTAAATTAAAAAGTAAAGGGTATTTTTGCAATTGTCCTATTAAATTGTATAGAAATCATTTCTTTTGCCGTCTTGTGCAGATATTTTAGTTATGTCTAATTATTATCATTATAGTCGCTATACCGCCATGAAAAAAACTAGATTAATGCATAACCTCTTATTGACTGCATCAATGATAGCTCACGCTATCGAAAACTTCACTTATGTGTTCCTCTATAATTGTTGTATGGTCAACACAAAATTACAATTCTGATATTTTTTTTTATGATAAGAGTGAGTATAGAAATGTATTTATATAATGTATCAAAGAGGTCACACACGCATATTTTTAATCAGGGTTTCATCAATTATCCCAATATACATATGTACGTGTATATAGAAATGTGTTTATATAATGATCAAAGAGGTCACATACGCATATTTTTAATGTTTGAATTTTAGTATGGACAAATAATATAAGGGATCATTGAGTTACAATGATTTGCTTCTATAATTCATAAAAATGTTGCGGGGGTGAATTCACATTATTTGGAGGCGTGTAGAGAAACAATCAGCCGAAGGAAGCGGCAAATTAGAGGGGGCAAAGTCGTGGCGTATTTTAGCGCAAATCATCGATTATCATTGTGTTTGTGTTGCTTTTGATAACCAAATCTCCCAATAATTAGGGCAGGAAAAAGAAGAATTGGGTGGCAGATCACATGCGTAAGCGTAAGGTCTCTATGCAACGCGAGCATCCTCTTCTTCCTTTAAGTCAACCACTTCAATTATTCCCTCATTCTCTAATTACTACGCCGTCGTCTCCATTCTTCCGTTTGTACTTGGATTTTGGGATACATTTTTGCGTATTTCTTCATATACATGTTTCTGTGTTGTTTTCTTAAATTGGTTGATGTGCTGTTTTTAATGGATCTCTCTCTGGTCCAAGCGACCAAACTTCTGTGTACAAGTTTTGTAGCTTTGGGACGAGAATCTTTTTTCTTTTTCTTTTTCTTTTTTTTCTCACAATGGTGGGAAAAAAGCCTAAATTAATGGGAGGAAAAACGAAAATCTCCCGTGAATCAAACGTAATTAACATGGTGAAGAAAATTTAATCAAAAGACTACAAAATCCAGTTAGATGCTCTGACACGTGTTGCGTGACAATAGGGCGGTGAATCACATGTATAGCTTCTTCCATTATTCAATCCTCCCACCGTACCGACGGCGTACCCCTTTTCCACCACACCGCCCGCATTAACGTCCAAACCCTAACCCGGTTGGGTCGGGTTGGGTCATGACCCGGTCAAGCGTATTTAGCCTTGGAAATCCAACCCCATACCCAATCTAAACATGGAGCCCCATCCAATCAAAATTTTCCACGTGGGTACTCCCTATTGGCTCTGCCCCTGGAATCCAATGGGACCTTTTTCGGTAGTATAAAGCGCCCACTCTGCACCTGTCATCCCCCTCGCATCACTCTCTCTCCCTCTCTGCCCCAAACCCCAACAAAACAGCACCAAAAGGAAGACAACAGAGAGAGAGAGACCGAGAAAATGGCGCCAAAATCCCTAGCTTTCTCGGGGATCGCTCCGTCTAATTTCGCCGTGTTTCTGGTTGCAATGCTGCTTTGTTCGCGGCCAATCAGAGCCGGCCACGACTACCACGACG
>NW_010966822.1:895472-915548 GCF_000463585.1 Tarenaya hassleriana | reverse complement strand
ACGCTCTACGGAAGGGCATTCTGTTCTTCGAAGGCCAACGCTCCGGCAAGCTCCCTCCCGATCAACGCATCCGATGGCGCCGTGACTCCGCTTTGCGAGATGGCTCCTCCGCCGGGGTATCCCTCTCTTTCTCCTGTGTTCTGCTCGCTCTTTTTACCCACACTGTTACCCAGTGTAGAAACCGAAGCTTACTTCTAACACCCAGACGATTTTTTTATTTATTTTTCCTGAAAATTTTCAGGTGGATTTGACGGGAGGTTACTACGACGCCGGAGACAACGTGAAGTTCGGGTTCCCGATGGCGTTCACCACGACAATGCTGTCGTGGAGCATCATCGACTTCGGGAAGACGATGGGACCTGAGCTGAAGAACGCCGTCAAAGCCGTGAGGTGGGGGACGGACTATCTTCTGAAAGCGACGGCGATTCCAGGCGTAGTCTTCGTTCAGGTGGGAGACGCGTACTCTGACCACAACTGCTGGGAGAGGCCGGAGGACATGGACACCCTCCGTACAGTCTACAAAATAGACAAGGCCCATCCCGGTTCTGACGTCGCCGGAGAGACCGCCGCCGCTCTCGCTGCCGCCTCCATCGTCTTCAGGAAACGCGACCCTTCCTATTCCCGTCGCCTTCTCGATCGAGCCGTTAGGGTACGTTCGCTTTCACACCTTCTCTTCTGACTACGTCGTTTTCTTTGTCCCATCTTTTTTTTTTTTTGGTTTTTTTTTTGTATAACGTTTTCGCTATAAAAAAAAAAGCATTTACTGCGTGCGTTCTTGTGGCAAATGCGTTATTTACTATTGTTTTCTAACCCTTTTCACTGGTTTTAACTGTTTTCATATCTATGGTCGAGATTTGTTTTTCTGACTGGGCCTATTAGCTGAGGTAAATCTCCCTAGGCATTTAACAGCACTTTTCAGTTTTCCCATTTATTTTTCCACGTGATTTTTTTATTTTTTTTTAAAGAAAAGTAAAATGGATGTCTAAAACTTTGAATAATTTCAATTATTCTTTGCTTGTGTGGTAAGGAGATTCTGCATACGTTTCCTGAAAATTTGTTACACACAGTAGTTGGGCCATACGCTATCCATCAGCATAAACAAAAACTTTGACTTTCGGTGTAAATAGAAGTGTACCGTTGGGAGTGATTTCTGACATCCACCGAGAAAAAGAGAAGCGTTGAATTCACGGGTCTGACTAGCAATGAAAAATAAGTTAATTCTTTTCTGGGTTTTCTGAAATATATATATATATAATTGGTGTAAGCATGGATGGACGTGGAAGCAGGTATTCGCGTTCGCAAACAAGTACAGGGGGGCGTACAGCTCGAGTCTTTACCACGCGGTGTGCCCGTTTTACTGCGACTTCAACGGGTATCAGGTAAATTAATTGAGACGAGAGTAGAATCGAAGGGGTTGAGATGAACATGAAAGGGTGGATGGATGCAGGACGAGTTGCTGTGGGGAGCGGCTTGGCTGCACAAAGCGTCGAGGAGGAGAGCGTACAGAGAATACATAGTGAAGAACGAGGTGGTGCTGAGGGCTGGCGATACCATCAATGAGTTTGGTTGGGACAACAAGCATGCCGGCATTAATGTCCTCATCTCCAAGGTTTTTTCTCCATTCTCTCTCTTTCCCCCTCTATTTCATCATCATCATCATCATCATTATCATATATATATATATATGTGTGTGCGTATTGTCTGTGTGAAGAAGAAGTAGAAATTGTTTTGTTAATGGGAATGCGAGTGTGCCTTTTGTTTTTCTGTCTGTGTTTGGTCCTTAGGAGACTACTAATGTATTGGAATTAATTAGGATCGGTAGATCTGTCATTCTATATACGAAGCAAGGGGGTCTGGTCGTCGTCACGTGTCCGTGGCATGATTTTTGATCGTAATTAGTAATTAGGAGTGGGGTTACACAATCATGGGTCCTACTGTTTACGTTTTTTTGGTTTTCTCCCCTATATAAAGCCCCAAGTTGAAGCTTTTGCTATTTTGGATCATCTAGGGAAGAGGGTCGGATAAATAATTTTTCAATCTGGTTTTCTTTTTCATGCCTCGTGGGGTACATGGAATATTAGGAAAAGAAACATGAAAAAACTGAGAGGTGGGGGTGAGATGCAAACATAAATTCGATCGCACTTTTGTCTGCTTGTGGGATGATAAGTGCATGAATCATAGGGAGGGAGAATTGTACGCACGCCTTTCATTTATATGTATTTAGGGATTCTAGATCTCTGTGCCTTTTATAAGATAATGTTGGGCATGTGGGTTCATTGATTGGCATCGTTCACCATTATCTGTCTTTCTCTGGCGTTTTTATTTTTGTGTTGTTTGTGGTTGGAAGGAAATCGGGGCTAACTTGAAAGATTAGAGAAGATTTAAAAAAAAAAAGGGAAAAAAGAAAAAGAAAAAAATGGAGGGGACGGGAGGGGAGGATAAGGAGGAGAGGAGTGCACATGAGAATGAGATGGCAGTGGGATTAGGCACTTCATGTGAAGTGGGAACCAATCTTAAAGAGATAGACATTCCCCTCTTTTTGGCATCGGATGTTCGTATTCTCCTAGATTTGGCATCATATGCCATTATTTAATTTTTAAAAATAATGATGCAAGTCAGAACCTCACATGGTCGATTTGACGACGCATGAATATATATATATATATATAAGGAGGGTTGCATATAGATAGCGCAATAAACTATAATATATGTATATATAAATGTGTGTATAAATGATATGGCCATCCTAGCTTATGGCATATGATATGGCCATCCTAGCTTTAGATGAAACGCATCTCTTTCCTGTTGGGATGATGTGTATAAATGTGTGTAAAATAAAATGGCAGGAGGTGTTGATGGGGAAAGCAGAATATTTCGAGTCTTTCAAGCAAAATGCAGACGGTTTTATCTGCTCTATATTGCCTGGGATTTCTCACCCACAAGTCCAATACTCTCCAGGTTTTCTTTTCTTTTTTATTTATTATTATTCAAAATCTCAGCATTCATTCACGTGATGTATATGTATGGAGTTTTGTCTGATTCTAGCTCCACGTATATGTAAAAAAATAAAATAAAAAATACAGGGGGGCTGATGTTCAAGACGGGAGGGAGTAACATGCAGCATGTAACGTCGCTCTCATTCCTGATGGTGGCATATGCCAACTATCTCAGCCACTCCCGGAAGGTGGTTCCATGCGGCGAGCTGACGGCTTCACCATCCCTCCTCCGTCAAGTGGCGAAGCGGCAGGTGGACTACATCCTCGGCGACAACCCCTTGCGCCTCTCTTACATGGTCGGCTACGGTCCCCGTTTCCCACACCGGATCCACCACAGGGGCAGCTCCCTCCCATCCGTGGCGGCCCACCCCTCCCCTTTCAGATGCAAGGACGGCACTTCTTATTTCCTCAGCCCAGGCCCAAACCCAAACCTTCTGGTGGGAGCCGTCGTTGGTGGCCCCAACATCACCGATGCCTTCCCAGACTCAAGGCCCTTCTTCCAACAGTCTGAGCCCACCACTTACATCAACGCCCCTCTCCTCGGCCTCCTCTCCTTCTTCTCTTCCCACCCTTCTTGATCTTATCTTCTTCTTCTTCTCTCTGTAACTGTATTCTAGTCCCTCGACCAAAAAAACAAAAAACTGTATTCTAGTCCTCTCCTCTATATAATATTAACATGAGGAAAATCCTTCTTTTTAACCTCTCTCTCCTTTAATAATATTAATTTGATTGCATTTTATAATGGCAGATTATGTTATTCTCTAGTGTCAATGATCCATAAACGAAGCATTTTACTACTGTTCAAAAGGACTAATCCAATTCATATCCCATCTAGTGGAATGTTGGGGAATGGAATATAATAGACCACCTTATCTCTATATTTTTATGCAGAGAGGTAGATTCGAACCCGCGATCTTAAACCCCACGATAAATGGTTTTACCGTTGAACCAAGTCCGGCTCTTCATTTTACTACTGTCCAGCAAAGATCGAAAAATTTAATGCCACAATGAGAACAATTTATTTTTGTTCAATGATTGGTCAGACATTGTAAGATATATCAGAGGTGCACAAAGGGGGAAAAGCAGAAGGAAAGAGAAAGGGTAAATTTACATTAAAAAATGTAAGCATGGGCCCAAGGGCCGTAATCCAGAGTTGAATTAGCCGTTGCGGCAACGAAAAAGAAAAGGCCCACCCGTATTAATTGTCAATTAACACATGCATATTTACATACGAATCCAAGATTAAATTTCCTTAAACATAGATTAAGGCATGTTGTTGTTGTTAATTGTTAAAAGATTGATTCTGGTGATTTCGAATTCATTATACACACCGTTTTTCATACCATTTTCAAGAAGCGGACCCTTGATTTTTTTTATATATATATAAAAAAGGCTTTAAATTAAAAACGCAGATAATCATATAATTGCGGATGACTAAAGTTATGGATTTGTCTGAGGTCGGCTGCTTTCCGCTAATCCAAGAACGCTATTTTGTCCCCTCTGCGCCTTGCCCAATGCCCTTCTTTACACGACTATCTGCGCATCTGAAATGTCATTCCTTTTTCCTCTTTGAGAGATTTCGTCGAACAGTCGGTGCTCTCTCTCAGATGACGATCTAACGACCTCTCTTGTCTCTTCGAGTTATGTGTGAGAGAGCGACATGGAAGGAGCGGAGCTTGAACTCGAGAGAAGAAGCAAGTTCTTGAGCAGCTTGATTCAGAAGAAGAAGGCCAAAGAACAGCAGGAGCATAACGACCAGTTCAATGTCCGAGTTAGGGCTTCCGATATGCCTCTCGCTCTGCAAAACAGAGCCTTCAGGTGCGCTCGTGACCATTTGGACGCCATGCCCGGAAAGCTTGACAGCAAACGCCTCGCCCTCGCCCTCAAAAAGGTACATCTTTGTTTCTCCTGGTTTCCTCTCTCGCTCAAAGTCCTGTCATTTATTGCTTAGCTTGCCGTATAAAACTGCGGGTATCGAGTTGATTTGTGATTCCACTACGAAATCATACTGTTACTACAACGTTAGCTCTCCAAAAGGATACGTCTGAAGTGTTTCTCGAGTATTGATACTTGTGGAGGACGAGCTCATCTTGAGTTTGGGTGTACTTGTTTTGGTTTCAATTCAGTTTAGGTTAAACTTTTGTTGTCCTTTCTTCTTTCTTTCTAGAGCTGACTTAAGTCACAGGCTGTTAGATAAAGCATGTACTTCCGTCTTCCATTCTAAAAAGCTTCATCAGTTCTGCTCAAGTTTTATGTCACAATAAGTAGATGCTATAATAGGTGAAAATTTTCCTGGCAAAACCTGAAATAGGTCTCGTCCAAGCACTTACCTTCTGGACAGGACTCTAGAGTATCCTCCAGCAGAATAATTGGTAATGTTTGAGCTTTGAACCGGAAATGGAAAATCATTAATCCAAACAATTGTTGAGTAGTGTGGTGTTCCTGGGCTTGGCTTTTGGTGTGAGTCGTTTGAGTATTTAACTATTTATACACTCCACCCTTTTGATCTGTTTTCTATGGATGGAAAAGAAGCAGCTTCAAACGTCAAGTATTTGCCAATTACTTTGGGTTTTAAATTTTCTCTTAGTAAAATCCAGCTGAAGGGGGAAAAAAGAAAAACAGAGGATCAACTTCTTATATGGACAGAGAGTTGTTCTCTGTAAGAGTTTGTATTCTCAGGATTTTATGATTGGCATTGGAGTTGTTTATGGTGTCTGAGGTGCTGAGAAAGTTCTCTTCTACATGTTTCTGATAATTCCTCTAAAGCAACCGTTCTTGACCCCCAGATGTTTAACCCTTGATTGATGCACTCATCAACCCACTTTCCACACATTTCAGGAATTCGATACGGCATACGGGCCGGCATGGCACTGCATTGTAGGAACAAGCTTCGGTTCATATGTCACTCATTCTATAGGCGGCTTCCTGTACTTTCAGATCGACAAGGTTTACGTTCTTCTCTTCAAGACTACGGTGGAGCCTTTAGACCGCCTGTGAGATGAATTGATCCACACGAGAGATTGCAAAGCCCCCTGAAAAAAAAAAAATAGCCCTTTGTGACTTCTTTCTGTACCCATACACTCTGCTAAAACCGAGATGGCTGAGTTGGTAATCTCCAGAGAACAAGATCGAGATCCAACTCAGAAAGGGGGATTCTCCTCTGTGTGTCTGTGTACTGTAATTAGCCCACATCTTCTGTTGCATTTGTTTCTATGATTGATGATGACACTACCTCTTAAAGCAAGTTCTCTCTTCTTTTTGTTTTTTTTTTATAAAAAAACGGCACAAGTTCTCATCTTTCTTGGTGTAATTAATTAACTCGGAATTGGACGAAGCCCGACCCGACCCGACACGAAGGGATCGGCCCATCGTAGCACAGAGTCCCTATCACCGTTTCAAATTTTGTCTGTCGTGTCGCCTGTGACTTCCCCGGTCGGGATTTATCAAAAAACCAATGTCCACCTTGTTTATTAAACCCAAAATCTCGCGAGCTACTTCCGAAGAAGAAAAGAAACAGCGAAGATCATCGGGCATAGAAAATGGATCAAACCCAGAGATCAGTGGCTGCGCCTTCAACTTCTCGGTCGTACCAGCTCCTTCCTGCCCGCGTCGCCATTACCGATCTTTTCAATCTTTACTTGGGGGTCAATTTCGCTTCCATCTCCGCTTTTCTTAGGCGTAATTCGAATTCTTTGAGCTGATTTTCCCCCTTTCCCTTTCTACTTTTTCAGAGAGGTGGCCGCCAAAAGCCCGACGATTCCGCCAGAGAACGCACGTAGGCTCTTCTCTGCTATTTCATATTGTAGATTCACAGTTGATGATCAATTTGCTTCGGTTGAGTGTTGCCGGGCTTGATGCGTTACTGTTCTGGGTTAAGCTTGATTTTGAAATTTGATTTGACAAACCCTTTATTTCTTTTGCACCCAAAAAGCCATTGTTTCTGATTCATGAATCTCCCAGTGTCATATGCATGGTATGATATCCCGAGACGGCCTTTTGCAGGAACAAAACCCAGAAGCGTGTTCATGCTCCAAACAGAGAACTACCCCCTGGAAACGAGCAGTTCCTTTTGGATTTTGAGCAAATTCGGAGCCAGTTCGGTGTAAGCCCTCATGAACTTTCTTCTTGTTGTTCTGTCTCTCTTTTAGGTTTACTTGTGATTTGTAACCGCGGTTGCTTACATCAGGAGCCAGACCAATTGCGGGTTATCACAGAGTCTGTCCTGATATCTCTGGTGGTGCAGTGTAGCAGTCACGCACCACGTGCAGAATTTCTTCTCTTTGCTTTGCGTACATTTCGTAGGATAAATTACCTGAACTGGGATACCTTCTTGCCGGCCCTTCTCTCCTCGGTTTCTGCTGCAGAAGCCTCAGCAGGTCAGAGTGGTCAAGCAGTGCCAACTGTTTCTTCTGCTAATTCATCTCAGTCTGGAGTGCCTGTGCCTTCCAATCCTATCAATCCTGCATCCCCTTTGCCTTCCGTCCATGGTATTGGATCCCCTGCACCATCAGGAAACGAACCAGCTCCTGGAACTACTTTCTCACCAGTGAAATCTGCTGATATCCCTGGCAATGGACAGCAAATTGTGAGGGTCGGTCCATCAGTTAGAGATGCTTCTACAAACTTCCGACACATGAAAGATGCTGCTATAAATAGTCTACGCCAGCTCTGTTGCAAAATTATCTTAATCGGCATTGAAGTCAATCTAAAACCTGTTACTCATACCGAGATTTTCCAGCATATGATGAATTGGCTTGTGAATTGGGATAGACGAGAACTAGGATGTGATGATTCTGTTGGAAAATCTTGGAGATCTGTGAAAAATCTAGCTGAATGGTTGCGAAATTGCTTGGATGTGATTTGGCTGTTGGTGGAAGAGGGTAGATCCCGGGTTCCATTCTACGAATTATTGCGTGGTGGTCTACAGTTTATAGAAAAGATACCTGACGATGAAGCCGTATTCACACTTATCATGGAGATACACAGGAGACGAGATGCAATGGCCATGCACATGCTAATGTTGGACCAACACCTTCACTGTCCGACATTTGGAACCCATCGCATATTATCCCAGACAACTGCTAATGTTTCAGTTGAAACTGTTGCAAACACGCGATATTCACCAATTACATATCCGAGTGTGCTTGGAGAACCATTGCATGGCGAGGTATTTCCCTATTCCTTATTTATGAGACAATGGAGATAGGAGATAAGTTTTCTTGCAGATGCCTTCTGTTATGCTGAAATGCAGTACAAAGTAGGATAAGATAGTTTTTTCTGTAGCTTAGTTGACTGCTGATGTACTCATTTCATATACAAGCATGTGGATTGGGTCAGCATTTTCTATTTCTTATTCCCTTTCTGATTGTGGCAGGATCTTGCCATGTCCATTCCAAAGGGAAGCTTGGACTGGGAGAGAGCTGTGCGTTGCATAAGGCATGCCATTCGCACTACGCCCTCTCCAGAATGGTGGAAGCGAGTTCTTGTTGTGGCACCTTGTTACAGAAATCCTGCACAAGGGCCTACCCCTGGTGCTGTTTTCACATCTGATATGATTTGCGAGGCAATCATTGACAGAATTATTGAACTTTTGAAGCTGACCAACTCAGGCAACGTTTGTCTTTCCTTGCTTCTCATGTTTTTGGTTTGTCACTTTCTTTCAAGTATGCTCTTTTGACGGGGACGTTTAAGATGGTTTGGACTTTGGAAATGTACAACGTAGACCAAATTCCGGTTAGAAAATGGAGAATATAGGAATAGGGGTGAAGAGAAAAGGGAAGGTAGACCTAGATTTACTTGGAAACGAGAGAAGGTTCCATTCGGAACAATTTTTTTAATTTTAATTCAGCAACAATAACATCACAAATATGAGCATATCAGCTCATTCAGAATGACTTTGAATTGTTGCAAATTCCAGAAGATCTGACTCAAAACCGAAATGAGTGGAAACAAAGAAGTCATGTGCTGACCCCAAATAAACTTGGGATTAAGGTGATGTTGATGATGTTCTTTTGACTGGGAGGGGGTAAATGACTCTATTAGCGGTAAAATTGTCTCAATAGAACCTATTTTGGTCATGACTTTCGATTCAAATTTAGGTGCAACTCTATATTTGCTTCCTTTCTTTGAGCATTAGATTGCCAAAAGAGATGAAAAAAATGGTGAGATATATGAGATACCGGTACCCTTGGGCTTCAAGCTATGGGTGCTTTCCCTGAGAATCATTGTTAGGGGCTTCTGAATTTTTATGTAGTTATTGAGTTGGTATCTGTGGCTTTTTCTGTTCTGTGCAGATGTAAATTGCTGGCAGGAATGGTTGGTGTTTTCAGACATTTTCTTCTTTCTAATCAAAAGTGGGTGTACCGACTTCGTCGACTTTATTGACAAGCTGGTTTCACGCCTTACCGACACTGATAACCATATTCTTCGAACAAATCACGTGACTTGGTTGCTTGCACAAATCATTCGTGTGGAGCTTGTGATGAGTGCTTTGAACTCTGATGCTCGTAAGGTTGTTGCTCAATAATATATTTCCTCAAGCAGCTGCAACTTGATCCTTGTATATTTCTTCTCCTTCACTTCTACATTTTATAATATGTGTTTTATGGGGGGATTTACTTCTAGGTGGATACGACTAGAAAGATACTATCTTTTCACAGGGAAGATAGGAATTCTGATCCCAACAATCCGCAAAGTGTATTGCTCGACTTCATAAGCAGTTGTCAAAATCTACGGATTTGGTCGTTGAACACAACAACTAGAGAATATCTAAACAATGAACAACTTCAGAAGGGAAAGCAGATCGATGAGTGGTGGAGACAAGTGAGCAAAGGTACATACATTCACCATGCCAGGATTGGAATGGGAATGAAAACTGTCTTCTCATGCTGCCTAATGTTTGAGTTTTCAGGAGATCGCATGATGGATTATATGAATATGGATGATAGATCGATTGGCATGTTTTGGGTCGTATCCTACACCATGGCACAACCGGCTTGGGAAACAGTTATGAATTGGTTATCTTCAGCTGGAATGGCTGAGTTACCGGGATTACAACCAAACGAGAGGGTAATGATGATGCACGAAGTGACACCATTGCCTATGTCATTGTTGTCTGGCTTGTCCATCAATGTGTGCTTGAAATTGGCCCTTCAGATGGAAGACGCTCTGTTTGTTACCCAGGTGCGTGCACTCTGTCTGGACAAAGATTATCCGTATATTACATGATGCATTCATCAATGAAGATCATCCTCTTTGGCGAGTTTAAATTTAATACAAACAATTTTGCTAAAACCTGGGTGTGATGATGGTAGAATCGAATAGGATAAACTGCCGAGTTGTATTTCACAGAAACAGAAACAGGAATAACAACCTTGAAGAGCTTAGCTTGTTTATAGTGAGGCTTCACTCTCACCCACTTACAAAAAGATACCAGATCAAAAGCATACCCCTCCCAAAGCCAAAAATGCCGCTACTTAATGGCCAAGTTCAGCTACAAAAATGCTGACCTGGCATCTACTAATAACAACCTGCAGAAACGTAAGACGCGTACATGTAAAAAGCAAAAACAGAAATACTAGGTAGTCATTCCTCTGCCTGCAGAGTTCCTGTCCCCGATAGCACCTCCCTCTGTGTTCCTCTGCTGTTGTTTCTCAGCTTCAGGTCCTACCTGCCCTTCCTCTTCTCCCCTCATCTTGTTCTTCCTAACATAGACACGATAATAGGGTTTATCAGATGAATAAATTTATAGTAGGAAGACATAGAGGAAAATGACATTGTTACTGGTTAATAATTCATTTCTGACTAACAGCTGGATTCTCCGATTGGTTTACCATCATTAGCTGTGATAATATGCTAATTTATTTTCTGTGTGCAGGCTATTCCTAGCATTGCTATGGTCGAGACTTACATAAGACTATTGCTCATTGCACCTCACTCAATGTTCCGTTCGCTTTTTACTGTAAGCTATTTGGTTCCCTCGGTTGTCTTCTGAATTTTATTATTATTATGTATGTTTGTTATTTATCGACAATCAGATCATAAGCAATTCATAAGATTAGATATTTTTTGCAGCAATTAGCCCAAAAGAATCCTTCTCTGTTAAGCAAGCCCGGGGTGACACTCCTTGTTCTTGAGATTCTGAACTATCGTCTGCTTCCACTCTACAGGTAGATTACACATTGTACAAGAGAAAATCAGTGAAGTTCATTAGTAGGGGTTTTTTCTTCTATGGATGGCAGCTCGGTTTAATTTTTCAATAAAATAATGATTTATAATGGCTTTGGTGTTATTGGCTATCTATGTATTGTTTCACATTATTGAACAAAAAAATGATCATATTGGTGTTGCAGATATCAAGGAAAGAGCAAAACTCTGATGTATGATGTTACTAAAATAATCTCTGCATTGAAAGGGAAACGTGGAGACCATCGTGTATTCAGACTGGCTGAAAACTTATGCATGAATCTGATTTTGTCGCTGAGAGACTTCTTCTCAGTGAAACGGGAGGGAAAGGTAAGTATACAATTCTCAACAGATGCTCACTGTGCTACTCTTTCTTGTGCGGGTTGATTCAGGTGTAATTGTTCTTATATTATCTCTCCAGGGGCCAACAGAATTCACGGAAACCTTAAACCGGATAACCATCATTACTCTTGCTATCACAATCAAAACACGTGGAATTGCAGATGCTGATCACCTGGTTTACCTGCAAACCATGTTGGAACAAATACTTGCAACGAGTCAGCATTCATGGTCAGAGAAAACACTGCGGCATTTCCCTTCTCTTCTTCGAGATGCCTTGATTGGACGCATAGACAAGAGGGGCATATCAGTTCAGGCGTGGCAACAGGCTGAAACAACCGTGATCAACCAGTGCACTCAGCTTCTGTCACCGTCCGCTGAACCTGCGTATGTTATGACATACCTCAGTCACAGTTTTCCTCAACATCGTCAGTATC
The DNA here is from genome assembly GCF_000463585.1 of Tarenaya hassleriana. Classification (NCBI taxonomy): domain Eukaryota; kingdom Viridiplantae; phylum Streptophyta; class Magnoliopsida; order Brassicales; family Cleomaceae; genus Tarenaya; species Tarenaya hassleriana. The sequence goes on along the minus strand of NW_010966822.1, from coordinate 903,592 downwards.
TATGCGCCGGTGCATGTCTGTTGATGCAAGGCCACCCCGAAAACATCAATAGCGCAAATCTGGTATGTTCTGCTAATCTTTTCCCATTATGAATCATTTACTAACTGAGTATAATCGTCTTTTGAAAAATGATCAGGCACGGGTTCTCAGGGAAGTTTCCCCTGAAGAAGTCACTGCCAATATATACACTATGGTGGATGTTTTACTTCACCACATTCACGTGGATCTTCAGCGTGGACACGCTCTACAGGTTTTTGTGTCCTCTCCTAGTTTTTCCTTCTCTGTTGATTGATATGAAAGTTCATTCATATGGAATCCATTTAACACTCCAAAATGAAATGCTGTCTCACTGATTTGTTTGTTGACGTGCATACTGAAAAGATTGACTGAAAATCAAACATCGTTCTGGAAATTTATTTGGGTTCTCCCTTTCCTATTTTCTGCAAGCTTTAGCTGAGTTTCTTCTAGAAAGTTCTGCAAACTTTGTAATGTGATGTCAGTTTGTTCAAAAAATCCAACACGTTTTGTTGCCCTGTTCTTTATTTTATCTTGTTTCCTAATTGTCAGGATGTTCTATACAAAACATGTACGACTCTTGCATTTTTCTTTTGGACCCATGAAATGCTTCCTCTAGATATTTTCCTTCTGGCACTTATTGACCGTGATGACGATCCACACGCCTTGAGAATTGCGGTACGTTCATGCAACATGCAAAAGCAACTCTGATACATGTTCCTATACAAAGGCTTTTCCTTCTTGTTGTTTATGGGCATACATTTATGTGTTACAGACTACTCTACTTGAAAGGCAAGAACTTCAACAAAGGGTGAAATTGTACTGTGCAAACCGCGGACAGCCCGAGCACTGGCTTTGTACTCAGGTCTTCAAACGTAATGATCTCCAGAAAGCCCTTGGAAACCATCTTTCTTGGAAAGACAGGTGAATTTTCTAACTCACTTCTATGTCTTTTTGCCGGATTCCTGCTAAAATCCACTTCAAGACATGACTTGACTGTTTAATGGCTTAACTTACATCTTAGTGTGATTGAACCATCAAAGCATTCAGTTTACCCTGGCAAATGCCTAAATATTTTTTTTTGTTATTAATTTAAAAAGCGTGTTCGGGGGCAAACCTATTAAAAACAATTCTTAATTATAACCCAGTTTGTGTGTATAAAAATATTACACTATCCCTGACTTCTGAGAGGAGCAATATTGAAAATATTGATCGCCTTTAATCTTTGAATAAATATGAGAATTCAAATATTATTCTGTGCTCGGATTCAGGTTTTTATATACTTTACTATCAGGTAATAATACCCTGTTGTTTGTAACCATCTTCTGATACAATCACACATTCTCTTGAAAACTTTCCTATCTCAAACTTTCGAATATGCAAGAAACAGGCAGAAACATAATTTTATTTATTATGTAATATGTAGTACATTTGTGGTAATTTTAATCTTGTTTGTCAATCATGACTGTGAAAATGTATCGCATGAAGTCTGTGCTTTAGTAGTCGCAAAAATATCACTTTTCAGGATTTGTGTTTCATTGAACTCAAAATGTATTCGAACAACCAGAAATTCACCACATTGAGATTCAGTCACTAACCCTGTGTGATTCTGTTAAACCAAGGTACCCGACATTCTTTGATGATATCGCAGCACGGTTGCTTCCGGTCATCCCTCTAGTGGTCTACAGGCTCATCGAGAATGAAGCCATGGAATCGGCTGACAAAGTTCTGGCTTTGTATTCGCCGTTTCTGGCCTATCATCCGCTCAGATTCACGTTTGTCCGTGACATACTTGCATATTTTTACGGCTATCTTCCTGGGAAGTTTGTGGTCCGGATTCTTAAAGTACTCGATCTCAGCAAGGTAAGCAATAAAATTCTCGGTCCTTAACATAGCCCAGAACTTGTTTCAAAGTACACATAAATTATGATTAGGGATAAGTTCCAATTGTTAGAAATTTCTTGTAGTTTTAGTCAATTTTCTTGTGTATATCCTAATTTGGCTAGGTTCCTCATAGAATAGGATTAGAATATCCCTCAATCAAAATTTTGCCCATTCTTCAGTAAACAATATTTCAGGGAGATATTTATTTATTATTTTTCTTGTTTCTGGCGTTCTGTCTATATCAATAAAACACACGAATCCTGGTTTTCTGAAGTTATGTTTAAATGAACATATATGTTTAACATTTTCTTTAAAGTTCCAATTTCTAAGGTCTTCTAGTTTCTAGTAGCACTTGTTTCTTTTAAACTAGCCTTTTAGTTTTCCGTTTAGATCGGGTTTTCACATCTTTCCACTATAAACAGTTATACCTAGGATGTTATTCATGGTATTTTGTTTCATGTAATAAGATTTCGAAGAATGGAACTTACGAATTACTTGATGTCACTGCAGATTCCGTTCTCTGAGTCATTCCCGCAGCACATAAATTCTTCAAATCCAGCTGTGTGCCCGCCTCTAGACTACTTCGCCACGCTTCTGCTCGGTCTTGTGAACAATGTCATCCCTCCACTTAGCAGCAGCAGTGGCTGCTCAAGGTCTGGTTCAATAGCAGACATAGCAAACAGCGCGGCAAGGCCTCATGGCAAAACTCCAGGTGCATCTCAGCCCGGTCCTACAAATGCCTCTGAGGGCCAGAAAGCATTCTATCAAATCCAGGACCCTGGAACTTACACACAGCTTGTTCTTGAGACAGCCGTGATCGAGATCCTCTCACTTCCTGTCTCTGCATCCCAGATAGTTGCATCACTGGTTCAGATAATCGTCAATATACAGTCAACACTTATCCAGTCTGGCAACGGTTTCCATGGGGCTGCGAATGGGGTTGGGCAAGGTTCGGTTCTGCCAACTTCTCCTTCAGGAGGGAGCACAGACTCTATGAGTGCAAGTCGATCCACTCAGGCAGTCCCTGGGATCAACACAGCCAGCTTCGTTTCCAGAAGCGGCTATACATGCCAGCAACTGTCATGCTTATTGATCCAAGCTTGTGGGCTTTTGCTGGCTCAGCTACCCCCTGATTTTCACCTGCAGCTTTATATAGAGGCTTCGCGTGTGATTAAAGAGACATGGTGGCTCAGTGACGGAAAGAGGTCAGTGGGTGAACTGGATTCGGCTGTGGGCTACGCCTTGATGGATCCTACATGGGCTGCTCAGGACAATACCTCAACCGCAATAGGTACATCCCTGTTGTTTCTCTTTACGTTCTTCTGCTTGTGAATTTCCTAAAACCAAGGCCTTGGCTGTTCCATAGAGCAAACTGAGCTCACTTTTGAATCCACAGGTGACTTGATGTTACTCCACTCTACACTTGGACACATTTTTCAGTTATCCATATTTGCAGTCGGAAGAGACATGGATTGCCAGTTTTTTACTGACTGCTTTTATAGGAAAAATTTATGTACAAAAGCATATCGCCATCCATATCTAAGTTATAGGTGGATCAAAAAACTTGTGTAGTTAGCATGTCTTGCTGGCTTTTGTTCATCTTTGTTTCAGACATGCGTCATTGTCTCTTCCAGGAAATGTAGTTGCATTGCTTCATGGTTTCTTCAGCAATCTCCCACAAGAATGGCTTGATGGCACACATGTCATCATCAAGAACCTCCGGCCCATCATCTCTGTTGCTATGCTAAGAGTAGTATTCCGTATAATGGGGCCATTGCTTCCAAGGCTTGCTAACACACATACGCTCTTTAGCAAGGTATCAGAACACTGAAGTACTCTACTGAATTGAATTGCTTTTCCTGGGTGCATGCAATAGTCTTGAAATTCCATTTCAAGAACAATGTAAAACTTTTGCGCATTTAAAGCAGTCTGGCTTAACATCTTTGTTCTTTTTTATAGACCCTAACGCTGCTGTTGAGCACAATGGTGGATGTATTCGGAAAACATGTGCAGCCAGCAGTGCCTGTTGAAGCATCCCATATTACAGACCTAATTGACTTCCTGTAAGTTTTTCATCTCTTCATTGCCATAGTTATTTTTGTGTTTTTTTACTTATGATTATGATATCTGAGGCATTTTGCATTGATTAGTCATAAGATATCCAGGCAAGCCCCTCTGTTGCATGAATAATGTAGAATTTCAAATCCAAACATTGGATTACACCGATAGCTGGTACTCTCTAAAGTGATGTAAGGATTAATTTAATGAGTGTGTAAAATGACCCGTTTGTGTGAAGGTACCACATCGTTCACTACGAGGGGCAAGGAGGGGCGGTGCAGGCAAGCAGCAAACCGAGACCAGACGTGTTGGCTCTGATCGGAAGGGCCGCAGATTCTTTAAGGCCAGACGTCCAACACCTCCTCTCCCACCTTAAACCCGATGCCAACTCCTCTGTTTACGCCGCTGCTTCTCATCCCAACCTCTCCAAGAACCCCACTTGTTGATTGTGTCCCCATTTGGGTAATCACTGCCAACTCATGAACAGAGTTGGAGGTTTTATGATGCTCCACAATCCCACAATCATAATAATGAATTAATGATTACTATTTTCATTATCATTGTGTTTTTTTTTAACGCAGGGAACATAAAAGATGAACTGAATATGGGCGTCCTTGAATTAATTAGGACCGAGAGAGAACCTCCCAAGACAGGTCCTGGGTATCAAATCCATGAACTTCATATATATATATATGTGTGTGTGTGTGTGTGTGTGTGTGGAATTTGCACTTTTATTACATCCCTAGTTGTTACTTGAGGATTTATTTATCGTCTTCACGTTTAGAGTAAGGTTTCTAATTGCTATGCAATGTGTTTTTGCAATTTGCCTGGTTGTAGTGTAAATACTAAATAGTTACCAAAAGGAGAATGTATCAGAATCGTATTTACGGGTCAGATCCGACCCGTTTTACAGGTCCACTTGCTACGTGCAGTAGTAGTAATTTACACACCTGCAAAACTCTTTTTTTTTTTTTTTGGAAATGGAATGTGCCATCAATCAATGTAAGACCTAAACTTTCACATTACGGAATTATTAGGAGGAACCATATGAATATTTAATAAAGGATACGAATAAAAGATTCTTGCTGACATTCACAACCTGACAGGAGATACATGACATTATGAAGGTACCGTTCCCTCAATATCGGTTTAGTGTGTTTCCTTGATTGCGTACATAATCGCTCGCTTACACTAATTAAAATGGATTAATGTAAGTTTGTGTACGTCTACACAGATTATTAAAAATGAATAAAGAGACTTGTCGTCTAATAATTATAATTTTTGCTTCAGATCTTCTATTGTGCGTACGTGTTAATAAAATATTGAAAAAAAAAAGAGATTAATTAAGATAATCTAAAACAAGTTACACAAGTTCCTTCACGACGCTGTTGATGCCTCGTGAATTATTTTCTGGACGGCGTCATTGACTTGGGGAAAACATGAAACGGTTCCTAAAATAACATCCGTTGGAATAAATATGTCAATATATTGCGAGGAAAATAAATAATAATTTTTTTACAGAAAAATAATAATAATAAATAATAAAATTCAATAGGTGAGAACAAGTGTTTGACTATTTTTAAGGGTGCATGTGTAAAAGGTTTATATATAGAATTTTGTTGTCAATATATTGGAGCATTTCTCAGGATTATATTATATATTTGTTTAAATATATAGACAAATAACTGTTTTTTAAAACGTGAAATTTCTCCGATTTGTATTTCACAATATCTCTTAGATCTCCTCTACGGTCCTTAAAACTCCGAATGGTCGGGTAAATTCCAATCATAACCGAGAAAATATCAACACATGCATGTTCGGATCGCGGCGACGTGGGTGGTTTGCCGCCCGCGACGTTCGGCGGACTGTTTGAGCTGTTCCTGTGGCGAAAGCGGGTCGCTGTGTGCCGGTAGAAGACGGATTAGGAGGTTTCTCGGACCTGTGCGAGAAACTGCGTCCGCATATGTCCGAGAAATTCCGCACAGGTCCGAGAAACCTCGCACATGTTCGAAAAACTTCCATTCATCCGGAATTTTAACCGGATCCCTTTTTGAAGTTTGCGCCAAAACTCTATCAGACGGGTTTCCCCCAACTCTTAGGATCGACTAACCCATGTACGGCTTCCACCAGAGTTTACTTTGGCTTCGCCCCGCTCAAGCATAGTTTACCATCTTTCAGGTCCGGACAGGCATGCTCATACTCGCATGAGCTTGTCGTCCGATTGCCGACCTTCAGTAGGGGCCTTTTTGGCTCCCAACGATACTGACGTGCAAATCGTTCGTCTTACTTGGGTATAGGGACGAAAGACTAATCGAACCATGCGTCCTTCTAGCCCGGATTCTGACTTAGAAGCGTTCAGTCATAATCCAGCGCACAGTAACTTCACGCCACTGGATTTTCAACCAAAGGCGATGACGAATTGTGCGGAGGACAATTTTATGTCATACTTATACACATATATATATTCAATGGATTTTGGATATCTTATTAATTTATGGTACGTTGTTGATTGAACTGACGAGTATTATCTCTCGTTGATAAGATTCTTACACCACGGAAACGGAAGTTAATTGCGGTTTAATTAACGGTTAATTGTTCTTCTGTTATATTTGGATTATCATCCTAAAAATGAAATATTGCGTTGGAAAAAAGGGAAGAGAAAGAAAGTGACATTCTTAGAGAAACAGATGCAAAAAGTAAATACAAAATAAATGATGAGGTCTCATCAACCCAAAAGAAGAGACGATTAAAGATGAGAGCAATTGGGTGGGGGCTTCCATCACTCTATCTCTATAGTTGTATCCATCCTTTAATATATATAGTGACTCTTCCATGCACATACAAAAAAGACAGTATGTATATATATATATATATATATATATGAACGTACACACATATATATACACACACAACAAAAGCAAGTCGTAGCATGCAGCTCCGCTTGTGATTGATGATCTCCTTCCCCGTTTTCCCATTAATTTGGTATATTTTTAGATCACTACTTTCCATCTGCAGACATATACATACACACATACACACATTGGTTAGACAATTAATTAGCAACTTATAATTACAACTGGTCTAATCTAATGTTCAAAATATCGTTTTAGCTAGTTTAGGGTTTCATTCTTTAATTTAACGTTAGCTAGAGAGGGAGTGTATATCAATATTACCTTGTAACTTACGGCACTGTTTCCCAATAAAAGAAAGGAAGATAACCAGCAATATGGTTAAGGTAACGATGCCTATGATTATCGCTAGCGTTTTCTCCACATCTTGATCCTTGTCTTTGTCGGTGCCACCTCCTGTCTCATATTCCAACCCGTTAATAAGAAAAATGTTTTAGTTTTCATCCAAATTAACGTCCATTATAAAAGAAAAGTAGAGTCAACGTGAAAATGTTTTTTCTAATAATTCAGAGAGTTGACTACGCTAACGCGACGACATTAAACAATTATATGCCTACGCAGAAACTTAGAAATGATTATTATTTTAATTTTTTTCATGGGATCGAGGAAAAACGAAAATGCTGACCGGAGGAGCCGGAGTCACCGGAGTGGTAGCGAGCGTAGCATTTGGCTAAGTACACGTCAGCCGACTTGGCCATGGGGCAGTCGGATCTGAGCCGTCCTGTCGCCTCTGACAAGCAATCTTGGCACTCGCTCGGACTGAGATCCCCCACGCACTGAGCCACACCCTGTACGTCTCCGGTCCCACCCACCCTGTAGGACCCACCACTGGACCCAAGCGAACCTACCACGTCATCTCTCCTGGTCAACACGTCCTGACCGTCGAAACCGATGTTCGGTCCGCATTTCTTGAGGACGAGCGTCTTGTCCTCCGCGCCAAGGAACGAGACGTTGTCGTAGCGGACGAGACAGCCCTCGAGCTGAAGCACGCCACCGCAGGCGTCCAGGCAGATGTTGCCTAGCTGCGAGACGGCGCGTGAGACGCACGCGGAGCACGCCCCCGCGTCCAGGTCTCCCCGGCACTGGAAGAGGCCGTAGACGGTGGATCCTCCGCCGGGGACGGTGAAGTTGGCGAAGCGACCGAGAGCGGCGGAGCTGACGAGGGAAGAGAGGAGAGAGTTGAGATTGGACTCGTAGGCGGAGGCAGGTGAGAACTTCAGCTGAGAACAGCCGCCATAGACGAAGGGGTCTGTG
>NW_010966822.1:833840-895304 GCF_000463585.1 Tarenaya hassleriana | reverse complement strand
CGGAAGAACCCCCCCGCCATAGACGAAGGTGTCTGTGGCGGATGACGATGGCTTCGCCGAGATCGCGGCGGCGATAAGCAAACAGAGAATTGGTGTCTTCGTCTTCCACATGTTCTCTTCTTTTGAGGGGGAGAGAGAGAGAGAATGGGTTGAATTGAAGGCTAAGAAAAAGGAGAGGAGCAAAGACTTGCTTTAAAGAGAATTTACGTAAAGGAGAGAGCAACTCACGTATATATTGCATGATTTCTTTTTCTCTTCCCTTTTTGCATTATTTTATTTGGTAGGTTGTAACTGGGCGACTATTTCATATATATCTATTGTTCAAATTAATCAGTAGAATTCGATCTTCTCCATATTTCGATGGATTGTTTTGGACTACGTATATGTACTCGCGTTTTGTTAATCACATGTTGCTGAATTTACACTTATTTAAACCCATTTGAAAACTTATTTGATGATGACTTTGTGTGAAAATTAAACTTTTCATCTATGGTATATCCTAATTAATGCAAATAATTAAATGTTAATTTTTCAAAGATTCCACCATATTTCCATCGTGTTTATCATGAATATAATGGCGGTTCCATGATAATTAATTGTAGGTACGAATCAACAAGATAGGTTTTCCAATGAATCGATACAAAGCATATGCGTGTATATATATGTGTGTGAAAAATGATAGAACACAAAATTTAACTTTTTTATTATTTATTTCCATAATTCTCCAAAAATATGAATCCGGTTTGTTCCTAAATGTCGCAAATAATTAAAGAAATAGGCAGGATACTACTAGCGAACGACTGAACGTCATACGAAAGGGAGGCTTTTGTGTATAAAAGCAACCACTATTAAAATATTAATAGCCTAACAATCGATGTGCGTACATAATTTTGATAGGTATATATATATGGTCAAAGCGATTTAAGATGATGAAATTATATGGAAAGCGCCTGTTTCTCTCTCTTTCTCTCTCTCTCTATATATATATATATATCATCTATGTTATGTATATGCATGTATGTATGAATGTACGCGTTCATGTGCATAATATATATATATATATATATATATATATATATAGATTAATAACTGCTGAGCTTCCAAAGTCAATTGTAGTTACGGGGACCGGTAACCCAAAACGCACGTACAATTTTCTCTTGACCTGCTCCTTTTTTTCATTGATTGATTGCTGTATCATTATACAAATGATTTATATTGTATGTATGTATGTATGTATGTATGTATGTATGTATGTATGTATGTATGTATGTATGGGAGAACATGTTTTCTCGTATCATCCTCCCCTGGAATAAATAATACTAATTATCCTTCTAAATTTATAAATAGTCTTCTATAGTTTATTTTTTTCTTAGATATAAATATACATTACAATATGCACATGACCCGGTTAAAATTTTGTGGGTCCGCTACGGTATACATACATACCTGCACACACACACATATATATATATATACACACGTGCTAGCGGCAGTTTAAGATTTTTTTTTTTGTGTGTGTTAGTTTATATATGAATTGATCCATGCATATCATTTCTCTAATGTGTTTAGCAGAGACGAAAGTTTTGAATAATTAGATCAACATTATTAATAAATTAATAAACAAAGCTAACTGCAGCAACAAAGAGTCTACTGGCCACGTGGGACTCACAGACACAGTTATGAAGCTGAAAGAATAACCAATTAAATGGGAAGAATGATTTCGAACCAACAGACCATATGGTAAAATATTACATGATTAGTTCAATTATGTTTACTTTAGTTATACTTATTATATCGTAATAGTCGAAAATTGAGAAAGGGAAATGGATACTTGAGAAGATGAATTTTCGTTATGGGTAACAACCATGCACGACAATGGACCTACCAAATTAGAAAAAGGCACTTTTATATAATCCTTGAGAGATATTCTTGTTTTAACACCTTTTCATATGTTAACAGAGGTTCCCACTTTGTATCCTTTAATAAATATGATATTTAAATAAAATGTAGATTAGTAATCATTTGCGAAAACGAGAAACTGCGTTTTGTTAATTTGGGGAGAAATTAAAGAAGGGAAAGCAGCTTCATGGAATTTGGTTAGGACTTCCCTGCATGACTTGTATACACTAATGTCGTCGTAGGCCCATTTCTTCAAAAATAATAATGAATAATTTTCTCGAATTTTGACCCACCTAATCCGGTTGACTGACCCCTCTCATTTCGTCAATTCCAATAGGAAATTATTTGTGGAACGAAATACATGCAAATATTTTCTCTATCTATTTTCTAAATCACAAAACACTTTTTTTTTTATTGTTAAATTCTTTTATACATGTACATTTCATTACATTAAATCACTATTAATTTGGACATTGATTTTCAAAGCCCGTTCGTCTCACAAGGGTCATAGACCGACCTTCTGGAATCATCGTTTCCTGTTCCAAAAATAAGATTAAAGCATACGGTTTTTTTTTCACCTTTTTTTGTTACACGCATAACATAATGATTGGGTCTCAATTCAATAGTAAAAAAAATCAGAAAAAAAAAATTTATCTCAACCAAAAACAGAACCGATGAACGAGCCCAAAGAAACCCCTAGTAGAATGTTTTGATGTTTGGAATATATAATGTCTGTATATATATATATATATATATATAATATTGCTTTGTGAGGCACGTAGGGAAAAAAAAATAGTGCAAATACCAATCGGTGGCATATGGAATTGAATTAGTTATGGATTAGGACATGTTTTGTCCACATCTAATTATTACGAGGAATAAAGGCAATACTCGATACCCACCAATGTCACGGACTACAAGCCTATCTCTATATATTAAAAAAGAAAGTTGTAGAGAAGGGCACTGAGTGTTGCATACAACACATGTAGACCACAACACAACACAAGCAGATGTTTCCCTGTCTTCTTCTTTCTTTCTTTCATCTGTTCAATCACAAACACAATTAGAGTTTTGATTCTTTTCTTACCGATTGAGCTACCCAATTTTGGTTGGAATTAAAGGATTTACCAGATAACATATGGTATAATTTGTTATAACCATTATTTGGATATATATATATGTACAAAGAAGAGAGGAAGTAGAGATGGGTCTCCTAATTAGAACGTAAGGGGAGACTGATGGATACAGGGATTTATAAAAATAAAATAAAAAAATCTCATGATATCATATAAAGACCCCCTTGACTTCATAACTGGAATCAAGAGTTGTGGAGTGTGTGGACCGTTTCCTTGGAAGATGATATTTCTGGTACGTTGTTTTCATGAGCCGTGGGCTATACATTTTCTTCCAAGTTGTTTTCAAATACAATCATATATGTGTGTGTATATATATCCCTCGTTTTCTTCACCAGCCAAAAAGAATAAAGGCAGAGGCATCCCAATAGCTCGTGCCCCATGCCCAAGAAAGGGAACCGACACCAGAAATGAGCCTCTTCAGACCCATCTTCAGCACATAGCATACCTTGGGACAATGCAAAATGAAACTCGATGTCGACATTTCTCGTCATTCGATTCAACTCAGGACATGTGTTTCAATGCTTCTTCGCCATTGTTACCGTTTTGGTGGATACGTTCAGTTTTGTTGCTTACATTTGTAGCCCAAAGATTACCCAATAATAATATATATGGGTGGGCCATCGTTTTTTAAAAATAAAATTGCGTTACAAGGATAAATCAAGAGTATATATTGGGCTTGTAGTTTCAATGTGGGCCCAATTGTGTAAATTGGGCTTTACGTATGATCATCCTTCTACTCACAAAGGGGGGATTTGGGGGTTAGAGAGGGGGTAAATCACTCAAATATACCAAACTTGTCGCAAGAGTTTCTCGGATATACTCAACAAAATATAACCCATTAAATTTGCTTTAAAAAGATCATATTACCTTTAATGAAACCGTATAATTATAATTATAATGTCGTAATTGATTCTAAATACAGTTGCAATTAATTCTAAATACAAATGATGTGGCAAAAAATACATTTAATTGTTTACAAGATCTTTAGTTATTATACGATCGTAAATACTTTTTTTTAGTCGTATATTAGTTACATAACAGTCGTAATAAAATCGTAAAAAATATGAAAGAAATGTGATTTCGGACTTTTTAAACCCAAAAGTGGTATAGAATTGAAAAAAAAAATTTACTTTTTTTTTTTTGTGTATCGTTGAAATTGTTGCGACCCCTTTGGTATATTTGAGTGATTTTCCCGAGTGGGGTAAATCAGATCAAACGTTTTTATTATGAAGTTACACATTCGACACATACACAAAACCAAACAGCAATCCAATATCATATAGGTAACATAGCAAATGCTTCATCATAAGCAGATTCACAAACTGTATATGATATGCCCACGCGGCAAATCGTATTTAAACGGATTTCTTAAGGGAAGAGGATCTTCGTTCCTTCAGATGTTCGAAGAAACTCCCGTCGTAGACAGACCTAACGGTGTCCTTGTGTAATAAACCGTTCTTGTCCTTCCCCAGGCTGTACAGTATCTTCCACTCCGTGAACCCTGCGAGCCTGCACCGTTTTAAAATTTGATTTACATACGATTCACATGATGAAGAGTGTGTCTGTGTATATATACACACATATGTGTATCTGTAATGAATTGGCAGGAAAAACGAACCATCCAGCGCGGTCCTTGGGTTCCCTGTTGGCTTTGAGAAGTTGTTTGAGTTCATCGGAAGTCAAAGCATCTGGATGCGTCCGAGCATGCTTCTCAAATATCTCCTCGAACTTCGGTTCCACGAATCTGATCGTCACACGTTTCCATATTATTATGAAATATATACATTTTATTTCAATCTTTTCAATGATATGTTTATATATATGAATGATGGCCGATTTAACATAAGGCTTCGCAAATTTTCAATATAAGTTTGATACCTTCCGTCTTTGTCGTAGACTCCGGAATCGCTTCCGTGTTTGGCGAGGTGGATATTCTTAACCTCTATCGGGAACTTCAACGAAAATTTCTTCCCCTGCCATTTTTAATCCATAAATTTTGATTAAATTATGAGCTGGTATTGTTTTGTTAAAAAAAAAAAAACCGTAACATGTATCAAATTCATATTAAGCCATGAATATAGTTCGACTGCATGTTTTTGTTTGACTATAATATAAATCTCTATTTTTTTACTATTAAAAAAACACGTAGCAGCAGTTCTTTGCACGTTCAATGGTGGGGAAATCTTCTGAAACAAAATATTGGGGAGATCATGTGACCAAGCATTATAATGTAATTAAATCGTGAACATGCTAAGGCCGAAAGCACATATGCATTTAATTTAATAATTAATTTAGCACAAATAAGTTGTAATAATTACCGGGCGAGTTTTCCGGCTGAGACCGACGTTGATGAACACCGCAGCGAATGCCGACAACGGAACTCCACATCCGATCGATCTGAAACCTGTTCTTCATCAACACCCGACAAAAAAACACAAGAAGACATCTGTAATTGATGAGGTGACAATAATTAATTGATAGACGAGAGACATGTAAACAAGGGGGTGGAAGAAGAGAGAAGATGCCTTTGTAGGTCTCGGAGGGATAAACGACGCCGTCTCCGTTTAGGTCGAAGAAGGCGACGTGTCTCTGCAAGAAATTATCCTTCTCCGGCACGAATCTCCCTCCTCCTCCTGCTCATTAACCATAGATTCCTTTTTAGACAGAAAAAAAAAAAACAAAAGTATCTTCGGCGATTTCACTTATACAAAACAAAAACTGTATATGACAATCAATTTCATTCGTCGGCCTCAATGTTTTTTTTTTATATGATATAATCCCAAAAACTTAGAATTCGAAATCTTTAGATAAGAAAAAAAACCGGAACGAAGATGTAATGATTACCGTTGGATGGGGAAGAATCAGAAGCCATGGCTGAGAATCAGATCAGAGAGAGGAAACAAAGGAGAAACAAACACGAGAGAGAAGATGCTTAAGAGATGTAACTGCAATAGACAGAACCCCCCCAAAAAAAAGAGACAACAGAAATGCGGAACACACGCTTTGGCTTTATTATTTATTCTGCAAATGCCTCTCTCTCTCTTTCTTCTTCAATGGCTGCTGTGTATCAAGAGGCTCTTACATAAATCCCCACCATTAATATAAAAATGTTTATAGTTGTAGTTTTATACAAGTGTATGCGTGGATACATGTATGTTACCACACATGGCGTAGACTGGTATATTAATTTTATAAGAGGATGGCAACAAAATATGAGAGACGGCTAATTCAAATCATAATATATATATATATATATTGGTACATAATTTTGATTTTAATTCGTTCCTTGTCGGATTCGTTTCGAGAACGATTTATTCAATTCTAAAAAAAATACCAAATTAAAATCCAATATTATTTAGTTCGGTTTCATCCGATTCACTTTTGATCCAGATTAGTTCCAAACTAAATTTTCGAATCGAAGTGTCCATTCTTAATTGATATATTGCTTTAGAAAAATCTTTTTAAATAAATTTTTTTAACTCTTATAAAAGGGCGGCCTATACTATCCCCATTTTAAAAGGAATTCCGTGTTTTCACGAATGCATTTAAAAGATTCGTCATTCTTATCCTTAAATACTCGTATTTGCATTTGAGTATTTGACCCACCTTTATTTCATTTCGTCCTCGTAGTGTGTGCATATTTTTGGGACAGTTTTACGTCTGTTTAAAACTTATGTAACTTACAAGGAATGCGGAGCGTTTAGACCATATCGTATACATTTATGTATATTCGAAAAGTGTGAATATTTTTCTTGTTTGTTTCATATTATATATATATATATATATATATATATAGAGAGAGAGAGAGAGAGTAAAGGGTAAGGAATCTAAATTCTGATTTCGGATTCCGGGTGTCCGAACGCATATATAAAGGATTGGCATACTGTCGGCGAATGGATACGTGCACACTCAATATTGTCTATTGAGGTTGCGTAATTGTCACCATAAAAAAGAGAATAAGAAAACGTGACACGAATGCTGCATTTTAGATATATCCCACTGATTGAGAGCATTATTGATGGTGGAGATGAAATACAGCCATATGGTATGGACTATAAACAAGAAGTGCTTTAAAAGGAAACGAATTATTAAAGCAAAAGCATAGCCGGTTTAAAGTTAACATCATCTTGGCTTATGGTCAATCTAAACCGAGTCTGTGTGTACATTGGAAGACAAAAATGCCTGAAATTTGTGTAAAAGACATTTCCCATAGTTTTTTTTTTGAAGTTTTTTGTATCATTTAAAAATTTATAATAAAAAAACAATCATGAAGGGATCCCAAGTAAGAAGACAAAAAAAAGTGGAAGGTGTATTGGTTGAAGGAAATGTGGAGTGAACTTGGGGGGAAGCAAAAGGAGGAGTGAAAAAGGGTTCCTGATGCTTCAGTGCTAAGTGATCGATTCCATTTCGAGGGAACCACTTTTTTTCCCCATTTATATACAAATTTACACACTAATCAAAATAATAATCAAAGAGTGGGCGCATTTAGTCAAGGCTTAGTTAAAACCATTGAACACAAAGAAACTCAAGACAAAAATCATATGGGGTACTATTACTACTACCAAGTACTAGCAGTAAAGAATGTAATTGACGAACCAAGCAGGAGCAAAGGCTCATCATTCCAAGCCAATGAGCCCTTCCTTGGGTTTATTGGGACATCTCTTTCGGTTTTGGTTGGGCGGGAGAGAGAGTGATGTATCCATTTCTCAGACAATACAAAAGGCATAATTAATACGTTACAAGTGGTAGTTTTGCCCATAATAAGGAAGAGTCGTCCTATCCCTAGGGCCGGCACTTCCAGAGCATCGTATGGTGTTTATATACACTGTCGCCTTTAATCATACAAATTGCTGACCTCGCTCACATTACACAACATTTCCCCGCCAATCCTTTCTGCTCCGTCCTTGCTTCCTCGTTACCTGTCAAAAAACACCGAGTTTGATTATAACTCTTATCCTAGAGATTTGTAGCCCGGAATCACAACAGAGTCTCACTCATCTACCCTTCGTTTCGGTACAGTAGTTGTGAAGTGTGATTATGCTAAAGTTTCAGAAGAATAGATAAGGAAAACGGCAAAGATCACCTTCCGGCGGTTGAGCTAGCTTCCGGTTCTGTGGTGACATCATTTCCTTTTTCAGCTGAACAAGTATGTCCTCCATCGTGTATTCTCGCCTCCAGTTGGTGAGCATAGGGAAGAGACTAGGTTCAACCTGGTTAAAAAAAGTAGCAGCCCATCTTCTTATAAAAGTTGTAATTGTGTCACAGCCAAACAAGAGCATTAGAACTAACATCACTGCCGCCTACCGCTCCAGTTTCTGGGTTGACGCAAACCATATTTATCCTGGTCTGGAATCTCACACTCGGTGGATTATCCGGGTAATCCTTGCCACAGAACAGTTTCAGCTGAAAGATTTTCCCTTCATATGCAGTCTGACATTCATCACCAAACGTCAAGGTTTTCTTAAGACAAACACAGAAACTAATGATCACTTAATTTTGGGGCCTCTTATACTACGAAAGGGCCAAGTTTCAAAGTAAAAAGCAGGTTCTTAGTGCGAAATATACATAGGTTGACTAGGTGTCGAGTCACTTGAACATATTAATCAGAGTTGGCCTTCAGACAATACAACTATCACTTACTACATATAGATGCATAAAGGACAAATGACATATCCATATTGGTCTATATTTTCCTAAAAACGTGCCGGCTGAGGTTTTGGATGCATTCGAAACGGGTTAACAGCTTTTCTATTCAGACGATGTAATCTGGCATTCCTCCGCTGTAAATTTACGTATGTTCTTCGATTAAGCATTGATACAATAAAGCTAGAGAGATGGAGATACATACGTTAGGAGGGCCGATTATGGTTCCAGTCCAAGATTGCATGTAAATATCATCGGCGTCGTCCATTCCATAGCTCACGGTCCCGTCTCCGATTCCTTTCTCACCTCTTTCAAGTTCTTCCAACAATCTAAAGTTCCTGGGAACTGAAAATGCGCGGATACAAAAATTGAACTCAGAAAATCAAACATTCTCGCCCAATCATTTCCACATCACAAGTCAATGAGGAAAATCGACAGACGCTGTACATGATGCAACGGAGAGCAGCTTCGATCTCATATGATCGGTCACATTAGTTTTTTGAGCTCGTAAAGGCAAAAAATCGAGTCAACACGAAACCCTAGATTCCGAATTGGCACGATCAGAGAAGAGAATAGGGGTTTCACAAACAAAAAGAATCGAAAAAACCTGGAAGGATAAAGATTGAACTTACCGACGACCTTCGTTTCCTCCGAAGCCATAGCCAGATCCTAGTCAGATCTCAGACAGAATATCCGAGGTTCAGTAAGAGGAGATAACACTAGGAAGAAGAAATCGCGGAGAGAGAGAGAAAGCTCAACAACTGTTCATCACAAGGGTGTAAAGGAAAAGAGAGAAAAAATTGGAAGGGGCTTTTAATATGACAGTACCACCTTATCCTCACCTGTTAAAAGTTAAAACTCACGCATTATTAATCACTCTGCCAAATTACCTTTTATCTGTGAGTTTTAATTTGTTTTTTTTATCTAATTACAATTTTTTTTTCAAAAACCCCAATTAACTTTATTAAAGAAAATAACTCTATAAAAAAAATATAACTCACAAAATCATTCTCTTACCTATATCACCCACGTGCTAGTTTATATATAGATATGAGATAAAATTGTCTAACATGCTTTTTCGGGTAATTACAGAAACAAAGTTTATGTTAATTGCGGCGAAACCTTAAATTATGTCTGTTTTCATCTCGTAATGAGGATATGAAGCTATAAAAATCGACCAACTCAACCGAAACAAAAACAAAAAACCACAGTGAAGTATCAAAACTTCCACCCTCTTCCGAAAGCTTCAGGCTTTTCGCCTCAGCACTTAAGTACTCGCGAGTCTCAGGGCATTCACAGCATCTTCTTGCTCGACCTGACAGCCAAAGACACGTATGTAATGAAAATGCAAGTCATCATCATAATTGTGAGAAAAATTGAAGGGCTGCCCTCCATTTTTTTTCAGGCGAGACAAAAAGGATCTCACCTCGACAATAACTCTGGATTTCTTCTTTGATTTGCGTCCATCATCAAGCTTCCTTGAACTTCTTCCCTTGTTATTATTGATCGCGACTTGTCCCTCACCATCATCGCCATGATCCTCGTCATCTGTGTCTGTACATAGTTCATAGGCCATGCATGCAATATTCCATGTTTGAGTAAGAGATAATAGTCGCAGCAACGCGGATGCTTTGTGTTACCAAGCAAACACCAAATTCCACTAATCATATTTCAACCTATATGCAAGAATTTCCAAGCCACCCACCCAAATTCCACGAGTGAAAACAAAAAAAAAAGATCTATATCGCGTTTCGATTCCTATACATCCCCTAGTGTTGCACTTGGTTTCTACCATAGAATCACACATATAGAATAACTCCAGTCTCCAGTATCTAAAGCCTACTAATATTAATGCACGCAGAAGTTATAAAATTTACCATGATCGCTGTCATCCAAGTGCGACTGCTTAGAGGGAAACCCAGAGAAATCTTCCATATCTTCCTCTTCTTCGAGATCATCATAACCTTCTACATATTCAATCTCTGGTTCCTGAGAATATCATGTTAACAAAGTATATTTCAGTACAAAGGCCTACAATCATATCTTCTGCCCAAAATCAACACTGGACAGCAAAAGTACCTCCTCCTCCTCTTCTTCTTCAATTTTCTCAGCTCCCTGCTTCTCTGAATCAAGAACCTTGTTCCACTCAAGCTCTGGGTAATTGTATATGTCACCATACACCCCTTTCTTCAAGCGCTCCAGCAACTCACTTTCAATAGCCTGTAAATACCAAGCTCTGTTTGACATAAGAGATACAAAAAGGAAACAAATGTGATGCAAACAGCCAGAAAGCAGCAATAACCTTATCTAACACAGCTGCTTTTTCAGCCTTTTCCTCCCTTCTCGCCTCCCTCTTCTTTTCCTTTCTGGGTGTCGTCATTATCTTCTCCCTAAGAATTAAACCGATATCATCAAAAGTGTTTAGGACAACAAAACACACAAGCTTGCTACTATCACAAGGATCCTGGAAAGAATAACACTTATACTGTCCCTCTGTTGGTCAGAGACAAGAATCAGCACCAGAAAAAGAAAAAAAAAAAACCTTGTTTTCAGAGCGAGTTTCCTCATGCGAATGCGCATCTGGGTCATTTTGGTCAGTCTTTGTTTTATCTTGTGCTGCAATAACTTGGGCCAGTACATCTGATATGGTAAAGAAACAGAGTAACCCCGGTTTTAAAACATCAGAAAACATACAAGGATGCAATGGAAATAAAAGCTCGCAATATAGTTCAGTCCATCTCAACTCACCAGATGTTTATCAATAGTTTCGAGAGCCTTCTCGTAGTTTCTTGGCAGCTTTACCCTCTCCCATAAGTCCTTCGGCATGTGAGCCCTCTCTATAGTCTTCATGTATAGATAAAACACTCCTGCTCTCAACACCAAGTTAGAGCTCATCATAACACTATACACAGAGAAACAATTGTCTACATATTCAATAAACATAAGCCTGTGATACGCATATGTCAAACAAACAACCTCTAATCTACAGAACTGTCAAAGCAGGCCTAAACGACACAGACGCCAAAGCAAACTTTTTCATTGGTATCTGTTGGATCTGAGGGTTGTGGCTCAAGGCTCGACAGCAGCATAGAAGATTTGTTTGTGTTGATTAGAACAAAGACAGTTACTAGTTGGTTATTTGTGTCAGTTTGTATTTGTTTCAGAAGTCAGTTTTTTTACAGTTTGGTGTGTAAGTTATATATGTATGTAAAAACTTATGGAAGTAATGTGAAGTACGTTTGACAAACTTCTGTTCTTTCAGCCCCGAAACAAAACAGATTGATTGAGTCCGAAACAGAGCACAGATTGTGTTCTTCTCAAATTGACAGAACACTCATTAGTGTTTCTGGTTTAGTCCGATTACAGCCCGAGAATCGAAAAGGAGGTTCCGGTCTAGCTACTCAACTAAGGCTAAGTCAGTCAAAACATCTGAGCAGCTTAATACGGAAACAGCTAGTTCAACGGTACCTTGTTTTCAGAGCGAGTTTCCTCATGCGAATGCGCATCTGGGTCATTTTGGTCAGTCTTTGTTTTATCTTGTGCTGCAATAACTTGGGCCAGTACATCTGATATGGTAAAGAAACAGAGTAACCCCGGTTTTAAAACATCAGAAAACATACAAGGATGCAATGGAAATAAAAGCTCGCAATATAGTTCAGTCCATCTCAACTCACCAGATGTTTATCAATAGTTTCGAGAGCCTTCTCGTAGTTTCTTGGCAGCTTTACCCTCTCCCATAAGTCCTTCGGCATGTGAGCCCTCTCTATAGTCTTCATGTATAGATAAAACACTCCTGCTCTCAACACCAAGTTAGAGCTCATCATAACACTATACACAGAGAAACAATTGTCTACATATTCAATAAACATAAGCCTGTGATACGCATATGTCAAACAAACAACCTCTAATCTACAGAACTGTCAAAGCAGGCCTAAACGACACAGACGCCAAAGCAAACTTTTTCATTGGTATCTGTTGGATCTGAGGGTTGTGGCTCAAGGCTCGACAGCAGCATAGAAGATTTGTTTGTGTTGATTAGAACAAAGACAGTTACTAGTTGGTTATTTGTGTCAGTTTGTATTTGTTTCAGAAGTCAGTTTTTTTACAGTTTGGTGTGTAAGTTATATATGTATGTAAAAACTTATGGAAGTAATGTGAAGTACGTTTGACAAACTTCTGTTCTTTCAGCCCCGAAACAAAACAGATTGATTGAGTCCGAAACAGAGCACAGATTGTGTTCTTCTCAAATTGACAGAACACTCATTAGTGTTTCTGGTTTAGTCCGATTACAGCCCGAGAATCGAAAAGGAGGTTCCGGTCTAGCTACTCAACTAAGGCTAAGTCAGTCAAAACATCTGAGCAGCTTAATACGGAAACAGCTAGTTCAACGGTACCGTCATGTTCACGAATGGTGGCGTAGCGGCTGTTGGCGAGAGGGCAAGAGCTCCGGTTGCAGATGCCCGTCACATTGTAAGGGTTTTTACAGAAGTTTCCGGTCTCGATTCTACAAGAAAAAAGGGGAGTCGGCAAATCCATTCCACACAAAAACCTCAATAGAATAATCACTGGACGAAATTAACTGAGAAGACGAGCAAAATACATACTTGGCCATAAAACTGCAGTGCTTGTGCCTGATAACCTGCCATATAACCTCATCATGCTGCATCTTTTACAAATTCGATGAGAAAATCGAACCGGCGACAAAAAAATAACTCTGCTTTGACGGTTCTAGGGTTTAGGAAGAGATGTAGAATCGTGAGGCGGCAGAGAGGCACGTCGGAGACGAAAGAAAACGGCGGAGGCAGACACGGGGTTAAAACCTCAACGCGCCTTATGGGCCTACCCGAAGCAACTTTTTTGGACCAGAATCAAAGCCTTTTGGGCCTGCTCTTAAAAGCCTTTTGGAAGAAAATCAATTCCTAAAGTATTTCAATTTAATCCTCCGATTTCTTTTTTTAAAAGTTTCAGCCGTAATGATTTTAAAACTGACATCTTGACAGAAAGTTAATGTCAAATTTAAATTTTTGGACGAAACAAAAAAGAAATTCGCTCTACTGAAAAAACTTCCAAACTCAAAGGAAATTTTGATTATGAACGGTGATTATTTTTATTTTGAATTTTTTTTAACTTTTGATTTTTGCTTTTTGATTTTTTTTGTAGTTTTTATAAAATTTGATTGAAAGAGTAATATTTTGGTTCCTAATTTTTAGATTTTATATGTAAAATTATCAAAAAAGACTTTTATACATAAAGTTAAATTTTCTTGAAATTCTGGATGTCTTTATCTTTTGAATATTTTATATAATTCAAAATAAAATAGTGAAATGAAAAAACAGATTTTCATTGAAAAACTTATAAAAAATGAGTTTTTGACTTTTACTTGATTTTTTTTTTTTTTTTTTTTTTGGTTTTTAGGTTCCAAAAATCTCTACCACTCGACCCTTTGTGATCCACCGACTTAATTAGGCATAAAAAGTGATGGATCGATGGAGAACAAAAAAATATAAATAATTTAGATGAGCGTAAACTTTGTAAAGAGTCAAGCATCAGAGCATGCTTGACAGATTATCAAAACATGGGCATCGATGATGCATATCACTACATTCCTCTTCTTCATTATATCTTCTTTTTTGTTCATTTTTGCACCATCTTTTACATATTCTCTGTTCTTTTATCTCTGCGAAAACTCTTATTGCCAGTGATTCCCGTTATGGATGAGATAGAGGAGGGTCGGCTCTCTATGACAGTGAGCATCGCGTCCATAACTACGCATCCTCTCCGCCCATCTCCCTAAACACAGCACGCACTTCCCTCCTCTCTGTTTCGCCGCCGACGTCTTCTTCCCGTCGGCGGATTTGATCGGAGACAGGAAGGCACGGATCTTCGGAGCCGACGAAGCCTTGTCGTACTCGTCCATGAGATTCGCCAGATCCTCATCGGAGGTGACTGTTATAAGCGCATCCAGATCTTCCGCCGGCAACTGACACCGGAGACTCGTCGCCATCCCGCACATAACCCCGAGCTTCGTCATCAGCTCTGTTCGATCGAACAGCTTAAAACCGATCGGATCGAAATTCAGGAAAGTATAAAAAGAACAGAAAAATGAAGGAGAAGGAAGGTACCATAGAAAGATACGGGACGAGGGAGGGAGAGGACGCGAGTGTTGCCGCCGTGGTAACGGAAATTGCCGTCGGGGTAACGAGGGAGTATTCTGCCGCCATAGCTGCAGAGGAATTTGACGGTGGCCGGAGGATTAGGCATATAGCTATTGAACTGTGGTGAGAGAGAGAGAGAGAGAGAGAGAGAGAGAGAGAGAGAGAGGAGGTCGATTGCTTCTTCAAGCCAAGCAACTGAAATCTATTCGGATATTTATAGGGAAATATCACAAGGAACACACGGTGATATTTATAGGGAAATATCACAATTCACAAGTGATATTTATGGGCAGATTTGGAATTTTAATATTTTAATCGAATTTTTCTTATTCCATTATTCCACTCTCCAAAATCACACGTGTTAAAATGTATTTACATATAATACATATTTATTTTTAATTCGACAAGTGCACCCTTGGTATTAATTGTCCGTGAAATAGCAAAAATGTGTAATTATCAAGTGGACATCATCGTTTGAACAACAAACAAGCTTACTCTTATTGTATCCCATACATACGTACATATACACATACATATATATATATTAACTGATTATATGTACATATATATAACTCGAGAGTTTACTCCAAATGCTACAGTGGCAACCATTTAATGATATGCTGAGGAAAATAGAAAATATCACCAACAATTTATTTTTGTGTGTGTGGATAAATCTGGTGTAATGTTTTTGTTTGGTTAGCAATCGAATTTTATAATCTCCAATTGTTTTGGATTGCCATCACGTGGTCCTCATGTGCCCACGCCCTAAGCCCTCCGTATCTTTGTTGCTATTTAAATTTTGAAATATCACTGATTTTTATTTTTCGTTGAAGTCATTATTCAGATATTGCAGAATCATCACATTGCAGTTAACTTTGTTAAGGTTGACGGTTTTGGAATGAAATGGCATTTGACAAAATATCTAACCACTTAGAAAAATGACCAATATCTTATAGACCAATATAATATGTTTAATCACCAAGTTTATTTGTATCCATTATCTAAATAAATTAATTCGTATACCATCTAAATTTTTGAATGAACGGGAAAGGGATTATTTTATGTCTTACGTTTATTGGAAAAAGTTTATGAGGTGAAGCAAATATCCATAGGTCGTTATTTATGTTATACCCTCCAATATATGAAGTAACATAGTCCGACACCCTGAAAAAAATAATAATAAAGTATATATGGCCGAAAACACAACGACGAGAATATCCATGGAATAATAACCAAAATAGAAATAGAAATATACAAAACTGTTCCGACATATACGTATAATAATCGTTATTATCATGAGGCAGAGAACAGTTTGAAAATGAAGAAGATCATCCAATGAACCTGCGAGAAAATTTTGATAATTGGGAGACGAACAACAAAGGATATAAAAAATACATGACTTAAGCCGAACAAATGTTACCATTTTACCGAAATAATATGAATTAATTTTTATTTTGATAATCAGAAGATTGAAAAAACTTATGTGAATGCTTTTTTTCCAAATGAAAACTCGAATCCGGATTAGGAAAGAGATCTGCTCCTTTTTTTACCAGTTGAACCACCAAATTTTGGGTATTATAAATTAATTTTGACAAAAATATGTAAAGTCAAGAGATTTAATTTCTTATTCAGCAGTTTCGATTCCTTACCGCTTCCTTGGCTATCACCTGTCGTCGTCTTTCAGTCCAATTTGTGTGCGTGCATGGGAAAAATATACCTAATGGTTGGGGGAAACCCCTAGGTGAATTGGTTAAAGAACATGGAGAAACCATAAGGTCGGGGTTCGACTCCTTGCCGTCTCTCACGTGTGTGTTGCAGGTTTGTGTGCATGGGTTGAAATTTTCTTTGGTACGCGATGCTGTACTGATGTCGTCCTCGTCCGACCCATTAGACTGTGAGGTGTTATGGTGTCTGGTGTCCGATCCGAAAGATTGTAGGGCAGATTTCCCGATGTAAAAAAGAAATACCTAATGGTTCGGTGTGGGGGAAATCTCCGTGTCATGACCGAGTCAGTGACTGAAAATTTGAAGGAAAAAAAAAGATACAAATGAACCGTATAACTATGTAAACCTATTCAGATTAACTCCAAAATAGCACAACATGATTATTGTTTAGGGATTTATTGAGGACATTTTCCATTATCCCAACTCAGCCTTAAGCTGCTTCAAGCCACGTGTCCTGTAGGATTGATTTGAAAAAGAGGCACAGTGAACGTGGAACGGTCGGTCTTAACGACCCCACAAATGTGTGGTCTTTAGCAGTTTTTGTCAAATCATCTTAGACGGAACCACTAGTTCGTAATCCATGAGAGGTCACAGATTCATTTCAAAATCCTAGGTTTGATTTTATTGATGGAAAAAAAGAAATACGATTAATGATGTGATTAAAGATTGATCCCGAATCTAAAAAAAATTAAATGGATCGAAAATTTAGTAAAATTTCTAGTTATAAAAAAAAATTATTTTAGATGTTTGAAAGATAAAAAAAAAAAATGCTCCAACAGCATATTAAAAGATCGTGTGATATATTTCATAATGAAAGATTTTCAGTTAAGGAATAACGTTGAGTGGTTGGCATATTTCGAAAATTTACGAACACTAAAAAAAGGGATGCACATAAACATTCGCCCGATCTTGGGATTACACTAACGGGATGTCGATTACAAAAAATTACACACACATTACTATTGTTATTATTATTGGTCACGGTTACTATAAAAATTTGGAGATCCAAACCTTACATGCAAGAAGGGTCATCATGAAGAAGGAAAAAAAATACATGCGGTTCCCAAATTTGCATGTCATTGCCAAATCTTGGCCACGTGGCCACACGCGTCACGGAATATTCTCGTCCTGATTCTACAAATTCACCGTTCACGTGGGCCCAACGGGATTTGGACAAATTTTTTTACCTTTATTTATTTTAATTTATGTAATCTTAATTTATGTACTTTAAATGAACACCCGGGAGAATACATCAAAGCAATAATAACAACGCCCTAACCCAAATTTATTTGAAATCCACCATTCATTAGATTTTGGATTAAATCAATTTTTTTTTAAAGAAAGAAAGAAGAAAACCTATACCTTGTATCATTATCTGTGATCAGAGATGAAATCACTAACCGACCAGAAACCGGTTTAGAGCCGAAACTAGGACCCATGGTTCTTCGTTAGTCCGACTACGTTGCAACGCTCTGAACGCACATTCTCGTGGAAGAATCATAATCCCAGAGACCAGACATCATCTGACGTTCAAGTTTCTTAAGTCTGCCGCTGATCCAGTTGTTATGCAGCACGAAGCAACGCCTCCTCTCGCATTCCCCTCTCACGTCTCTCCTCTGCCACAGCTCTAAATAGGCTCCGTTCGGAAACTGGTCTCTGTCCAGGAACTTAACTGTCAGTTTCGTCTCCGGCTCTACGCATTTATCCTCTCCGACTCTATACGATCCTCCTTCCCCGCATAACGTGTCGTAGAAGCTCGGCTGCTCGGACAGACCGGACGTCGCAGCATGCTTCACCACTTTCTCCATGGCCCTGATCGTTGGCCCATCCGAACGTGCAAAGTAGAACCCGGAATTCAACCGCCTAGGTAAGTTTATCGCCGCTGCACAATTGCACATGAAAGAAAGTAACGATATCGAGTCAGACACAACCTCAATCACATGGTTACACAGACCCTACTACTACCCTACTCGTGAGCATAGCGAAGAAGACTCACCCGTCCTGTTATATTCATCAGATTGCGCGACAAGAACAGCAGGGCCAAAGGATTGAAGTAACGGCAATGGATTTCTGAACCAATACACGTCCACGTCGCTCAATAGAACATTATATCCGAGCTTCAGTATCTTCGCAACTATCCTGGACTTGACTTTGGTTACTCTCTGAAAGCACCTGGATCCAAAGTGGCAGTCATTGAAGCTAATGTTGCCTGGGGCTAATGGATCTGCAAAAACGGGTAGACCCTGGCACGTCACAGGAGAATGATATGTAAGTATACATACGAAATATGAACCCGACGTCTCATATAAAGCACCGCCCAAGTAGTGTATATAAATCATCAATTTATCCTATATTGGTTTGATGTGGGATCATTCCCAAATGTTTATCTATGACAGAGAATGGGAAAATCAAGAGACTTTACCTGCAAAACAGAGAACTGATAAGTTTCCTCATCAAGGGCACAGACTAAGAAATTCGGGATGGCAAGGCGACGTAACCTGCAGACCCAACTCATCAACATGTCCTTATAGCTATATCCAGCAACAGCAAGAACAACAGTCTTATTCTTGTCTGCGACTAGCAGGAGAAGAGACTCCAGGTGGAAGGGAAATGTCAAAGGTGGCATTGGCTGATCTTTCTGGAAAGAACTGAACTTCACGCTTCTTGAATTCCTTCTGCTTATACAGGCTGAGATCTTCTCTCGTGTTCGCCAACCCGACATCCTCTCTCTCAGATGGTAAGTCTTCACTTCAGCCATAGATGGAACAATGGAGAGATCTGACGCATTAACGAACAGATATCGCTTGTTGCACTTCAGAAGTTTTGGTAGAGTAGAAGACTTGTCACTGAAGAACAAGGACCCATAAAGCTGGCCGAGATGGGAGTTTGAGACGTATTCCCAGTTCCTTTTCCGGCTAACTGAGTTATTGTCGCCCGTATACTCGTTCTCTGGATTGGATACGAAGAAACTGGACATGGTTGAACTAGCATCAAACACAAACCTATCTTTACATGTCAAAACCTCATTGATGACCCATTGATTATGAATTCCTCTCTGATACAAGAAAGGTGGGATGACACCCCCGTGTAAGGGCCCGCCAATATTGTTCCAAGCCATAACGATTTTACCTTCACCGGAATTTGACTGCCCATTCTGGTTTATCATCTTCTGCAACTATTGAAATGGAAAACACGATCAAATTTGATTCTTTCGCGATGGACGACGGGCCAACAGAGCATCAAGAAATACAAAGTATCCTCCTCTCCTTACCTCCCGGATTCTCACCCTTCTCCCATTGGCTTGACGCCAACAACGATCCTCTTCGTCCAAATAGAACGGGAAGTGGGGAAAGTTAAGCGGTGA
Organism: Tarenaya hassleriana; assembly: GCF_000463585.1. NCBI lineage: Eukaryota > Viridiplantae > Streptophyta > Magnoliopsida > Brassicales > Cleomaceae > Tarenaya > Tarenaya hassleriana. The sequence continues at coordinate 875,383 of NW_010966822.1, read as the reverse complement.
AGCGACGAGTAGCCAGTCACGATCAAGCTCGTAAGCATAATTCAGAGTAGAAACAAAATCCGGAAGCAGAATTGTATCCGGATCGATCAGAACAGCTATATCCGACACATATGCTTCACTCCTTTTCAGCATCGAGTGTAAGAACGGAGTGCCGAGTAGCCTGCAGAAAAACAAAAATGTTGCATATGATTCAATAGTATTTCCAAAACTAGCGATAAGTATCATTTGCATTTATCGAATCTAAACATAGTAACTTTTAAGGATTAAGACAACGTATAGTGAGGTTTAAAGGAACGCACGATCGAATCAAAGGGCTTACGTAAAATCGATGCTGGAATCGACCAAGACACGGGAATCGAATCTCTGGGCGAAGGAAGAAACAGAAGGGTGTTGACTGAAGAGAACGACAGTGACATGGGAAGACAAAGCGAGCCATGAGCGGACAGAAAGCGACTGCCGATCTTCCAAGGAGCCATCGAAAGGAGGAGGCGCTGTGAATATGGTGATTCTGGGAGAACTTGAATCGTGGGAAAATCCGGAATCTCTGATCGGGTCATTGAGAGAAGAAGATAAAAGGTGGGTTCCGTAGAAGGAGAGAGCAATGAGGAGAAACCCAGAGAGCCAGACCGACAACAACCCAGCTCGAAGCCCCTGTAAGATTTCATCAAAGTAAGTTGCAAAGTTGGAGAAAAAAAATTACGAAAAAATTTGGTAAAAAATCAAGCCATGGAGTAGCGATCCTGCGGGAAGAATGAATAGACCTTCAGCTTCATGGAATCGAAAACATAAGAGGAAAAGGGTTGGTGAAGAAGCGAAAAGGAGCAACTAAGAGAAGGGAAGAAAATGGAGCTTTAACGGAAAAAAAAAAAGAAAGGAGAGAGAAAAAAAGGGAGAAATACCAAAAAACAGGCAGCAGAAGAGAGGAAAGCCGGCGGGAGGAAAGGAAGAAGCGTGAAGGAGGATGTCGTCATGTGGTCGCTTTCCGTCTTCTCAAGGAAGATGGTAATAGATCTCTTCTCTTCTGTTTCACATTTTTCAAACTAAATTAGGGTTCTTACCACTCAGGTTCGCCTAACGACTCTGACCAAAGGAGTTCAACATCTTCGACCTACCCTGATGATTATTGTAATTGCTTATATTATTGAAAAAAAAACTAATTTTTTTTTGTTACGATGAAATTCCCTGTGATACAAACGTTCGGGTCGGACACTGGACACCACACTTCTCAATCCATGGGTCGAACGAGAACGGCATTAGGACAACATCGCGAACCTGAAAAAAACCACCGCCATGTGCGTAATCGGAAAATTACGCAGAACAGCCTCGTAAAACTGTCCGACTCAAGAGGAATTTCTATATGTTTCGAATCCACAACCTCTCGACAGAGCCGAATTGTCACTAACACTAGATTGAGACTAAAAAAAAGAGCCTATTTTACTCAAATATACTTACTTTTACCCGAATTAATCCAAGTACAAATGGAAGATAATTTCAATTATTTAACAAAAAAAAAGATAATTTCAATTAAAAAAAATGTTATAAGAAAAACTGTAAGGACAGACGATCAAGTCAATTGGTTCCGACCACAAGTTTGGACGTGTACGATGTTTGACACTTCATTCGTAAGGAGGTCCACCGACAAAGAAAAACACCAAGTAACTACCACCACCACTACTACCACTAATCGGATATTCCATGGAAAATCTTTGGGCTTTACAATTCGCCATTCAAAGGTCATATAAATAAAAAACCAATGGGCAAAGTCAAACGTTGTATGTTTTGCATTGAACTATTTTAGAATCGTCACAGAATCCAAGAACTACATGGAAGTGTTGTTGTATATGGAGGACAAATGGTAAGCTTACAATAGATGTATGGGTAACATCTATATACACTTGCATCAAAAGTCATGACCATTCAAATAACACATAGTCACGACCAGAGCTCGGCATGTTCCGTATGATACAGATTCATGGACATCTATATTGCCTTTAAAGCAATAGAACCCGGTTTATACGACAGTGTCGACTTGTCTCTTTGTCAATCTCGAGTACAATCCATCTTTAAGCAATAGCTCTTTGTGACTCCCCATCTGTTTTTTTTTGTTGTTGTTGTGAAACAAAAACATCAGAAGTAAATCTCTGATACCAAGTGGTGGTTTCACAAGATGTTCTAATGAATTCATCATCAAAACTGTTACAAAGAGAGCCACTGACCTCAACCACTCGCCCACCGTCCATCGCTACTATCCTATCTGCAGCCTGAATCGTCGACAGTCTGAAAGAAAAACCCCTCAGAAAGCAATAATCAAAATCATACAAGATCGGCCGTTAGCGAGAAGAACCCACCTGTGTGCTATCACTATGACGCTTCTCTTTGTCGCTGAATCGCTACCAAGAGCACGGAGAACTCCCTGCATAAACATAGCGTCATTCATTTCACACCAGATGGATGTTAGATAACTGAATTTCCTCCTATTTATCAAGGGTATGATGGTATATCCTTTGAGGTATAACCGTGTAAAAAGTTTAAAACTGCAGAACGTTATTTTTTCCGAAGAAAACTTTTTTTTCTGTACGTAGCCGAATTCTACAATCTACCAAGGAAAAGGAGCTACCTTGACGTTGTGTTCGCTCTCTGCATCAAGTGCACTGGTTGCTTCATCGAGGATAAGAATTCTGGGATCTCGGAGGGTAGCCCGGGCAATTGCAATCCGCTGTTTCTGTCCTCCGCTGAGTAGATCATCATCAACCACTGTGTTGTACCCATTGGGAAGTGCTGAGATGAAGTCATGTGCATATGCCTGCTTTGCCGCCCATACTACATCTTCTTGAGTTACATTTCTACTACATCCGTACCTGATGTTGGAACTGATGTCTGTGCGGAAGAGTTTTGGTTCCTGTTCGAATGTGAAAGCATTTAGGAGGAAACCTCCATCATCAAATTCTATTCAATTTCATTAATATAAAGCTTGAGCAGAACCTGTCCCACATATCCAATTCGCTCCCTCAGCCATTTGACATCCAACTCTTGACAAGGAACCCCATCGATTAGAATCTGAAACTTATAAAGTGTCAGCTGTGAAAAAGGAGAGGATAAAGAGGCGATTCCGCTACAAGCTTGAACAGACTACCTGACCGGTTGTTGGTTCATAGAGCCGTAGCAAAAGATTAACCAGGGTGCTCTTGCCACTACCACTCAGACCAACCTAAGCAAAGCACATCATTTCTCATGTCACTAATGATAAATATCAAGAAAACAGGCAGCGGGAATGGACCGCTCGGATATACTTACGAGTGCCACCACTTCACCAGGATGCACAGAAATGCTCACATTTTGAAGCACGGACACCTGGGAGATTGGGCACATCACATGATGGTTAATAGAAATGGAAAGTTGACCTATCAGAGTTTGCATGCCCGAAGGACTAATGACTTATGGGTAAAAACAAATCGTAGGAGGCCTGCTTTCTCTACTCAAGAATTGTGGTTCAAGGACATTCAGAAAGAGGGATAAAATGAAGAAAAAAAAGTTCTACACTCGTACCTCTGCTCTTGAAGGATAGCAGAAAGAGACATTGACAAAATCGATATGTCCTGTTAGCCTCTGCAATTTTGTTCCTGCCAAACAAATTGCAAATAAAAAACCAGTCCACAATAGACCTAATAGGAGTTCAGGTGGTCCATCCATGGGGCTGACTCTGATATAAACTGATAACAACTTAACCCATGTTGACTCCATACCAATCCTAGGAATCTGCTTTGAAATCTAGCTTATAAGAAAAGGTATCCATAGTCTGACATCAGCCATTAATTAATCTCATTCTTGGTAGCATGGGATCATAAGATTGTAGTTTCGAAACTATCATTCTCGCAACATACAGCTGGTTGCTGGAACTTGAAACTTGCCTTTTGATATGAATTGGTCACTGGACTTGAGATCCATCATTTGGAAGACTTTTTCACTGGCTCCGACTGATTGCATCAAAGATGATATATTATCTCCCACCCACCATGTAGAATATATTAACCATTCACTATATAATATAAACTTCGTCAGTTGCTCTGCTGTTATACGACCGGCTAAGATAAACATTCCTCCAATCAGGACAGCGATAATCTATAAAAGAAACAAGCGATGGATCCCGTCACATTCTTAGCATGAATATCCTGCTTAAAGAGCCGCATACTCATAACTCAATTCATGGAAAGAGTAGAAGAAGAAACGATAAGCAGACAGAACAAAGTTTGAAAGTTATGGAACCTGAGTTGAGTGATAAAGAGTGTTGAAGCTCCAGTTCCAAATCCCATACGCAGCACTTTGTCTCAAGCTTATAGCCGCCAATTTTTCAAGCCAATGATTGTACCTTCACACAAGAGATATGGAAACTATTTATAAAAGAGGTAGAACATGCTCTTGGAACAGATGAGCAAGTTCTTACAAAAATTTTCAACAGAAAAAGACGAGCAAGACAGGGTTAGACTTTCAAAGGTTTTGGAGGATAGTGATCCCACCTTTTAAGTTCTTGCTTCTCTGTCCCATAGACACGCACAGTTCTCATCAAAGAGAATGTCTCTTGAGCCACCTAGATGGTCAGAAAGCAATTACTGGCAGGCAAAAACATTAATAACATTAAAGACAAATGTCAAGAGTTTTTGATAAAATTACTTCATTTGCAGAAGCTGTGATCTCTTGAACTAGCTTTGCTGTCTTCTTCTGGTACCTACAAAGGAACAATCATCACCACTCAGATCTGCGTAGAGAATACATATCAATAAATACATTCAGATAAATACATAGCTAGTTTGGAATAGGACTGTCGATTAGGATGTAATTTATATTTTCCCTCCTCAGTCACCCCACCCTAGGCTTCATTTTGAAGTGCACTTGTTCTCAAATATCTATTCTATGTATCAGCAAAGACAGCTTCGTGAAAGTGAGGAAAAGAGATGGTAGATTCTCACATCCCATAGATGAACATAATTGTTGCCAAAGTAGAGCATATTGCCAATGTGCACAGCCCAAGAGGCCAAGACAAGATCATCAAGTAGATCAATGCACCACCACCCTAATAAGAGAAGGAACCACACATTTAGCTGACTGTTTTTCAGGAGATATGAGAAATGTATGTTAATTTAGCAGAGGACCTGAAGCACATTGCGAAATATCAAGTTAAGATCATTCCCAATGACCCTTGAGACTTGCTGACAATCCGATCCAAGTCTGCTTGTCAAGTCACCAACAGTTCCAGAGTCGAAAAATGATATATCCTGATGATGCAACATCCGTCGGAGTTTCGCCAAGTTAATACCAACCGATGCTAAAAAAACTCCAAACAGAGGTGTTTATGAGCTAACAAGATTGATGCTTCAGACTATAAGCTTCACAACCTGAAGGAGAAGAGTAGAATATAACGTCTCCCTCATCCGTTTCACCTACAGGGTAAATGTGAGAACCCATATTACATTCTTGCCACAGCAAAAATGTTGAGTAGATCAGAAATTAAGAAGGAAAAACATGGGAAGCTAACTCACTAGTATCATGTTTGCAATGCCAAAGAAGCATCCCCTTATGCCACTGAAGTTAAGAGTTGAAGAAAGAATCGAGTCAGGATCAAGAGCTGAACAATTTCATAAGATAACCGCAAAAAAAGAGCAAGCCTTTAATTCAAAGCGTCAACCCAGGGAGGAGATTTCGACCATACAAGATCTTGACCTGCAAATTCCTGAAGTAACACAAAGCAGAACCAAGAGCCGCACATTTCTATGAAACACAGGAATATCACCACTTTGTGCCGAGAATATCGAAGCTGTCAGAAAGTGTGGAATGGATATCTCTGAGAGCTGAAACAGATACAGGAAAACCATAAGCTTCCACACAGAAAACGAAAGAGCTGCAGAGAAGAAGAGTAAGGAACTAAACAATGGTTCAACTTAACCATGCTCGCAACATGACAATGTCCTTTACGACACATTTCCAGCAAGTGCCAGTTACCTGACAACCTATCTTATCCGTATCCAAATTCCTCGAGAATCATTTCCGTAGGGTTAAAAATGTGGATCGGTAGATGCTAATCATTGAGCAACAACTCTCGTTTCAAACTACAACACTATCTTACGGAGTTTGAATCGCAACCACTCGAAACACATGAACTAAGAACAACGGAAACGAGTGCTTAGTAGGGGAACCACACGCACCGCAGCAATAATAAGAGTCGAGAATGCGGCGAAGATAACCCACCGATCCTTAGCCACCAGTTCCCACATGCGGCTAAGCGCCCGCCATACAGTCACCGGTTTCGCCATGAACTTAGTCTCTACCTCGTCGGAGAAACTCCACCAACTTCCGCCTGGCAATATCGTCCGTATGAAATCGATACATTGCCGGATTTTCTCGGGAAAGGCGGCCTTTTCTCCTCCTCCCTCGTAATATTCCGACTTTTCCACTGCGACTCCATTCACCGACGAGCAATTAAGCGAAGGCAACCGAACATGCTTAGCTTTACGTCGGAGGGAGAGCGAGAATTCTGGTTTTCCGGCAAATCGGAGATTTTTCCTTCTAACGTCGCCGGCGGTGACAGCGTAACGCCGTCGTTCAACGCGGTGAAGCGCAAAGCGGATAGGGTGGCTCGTGCAGCCGAGGACTTGCAGAGCCATGAAAGCTCGTCGAGATCGGCGGAGGAAGATTGAAGCTTCGAGCTTCCCGGTTCATATGAATTATGAAGCAGACAAAGGAAGAGAAACGTCGCCGTTTCAAACGATAAGCGACGACGATGTTGAGTAAGAGGCTCCGTGTGAAGGGAAACAACTGCACACGAATGGGGCCCACGGTGCTTTCGTCATAACCACAACCACAAGGCACGTGCCTTAGTTGAGCTTCTTACCACATTTTCCTCCGTGTCTGGTGGGTAGCCGTGGAGGAACTTCTCACCAACGACGTCGTTTCGTCAGAGTTCTAAATTCCCGTTGGGCCACACTCATTAGACCCAACTCATCCCTAATATATAAAAAGCCCATTGTGGCCTAACCCCGTAAATATGCAAAACATTAGAGGGCAAGACGGGAAACAAAAGAAAGTGAACCCTCTCTCTATCTCCCTCTTTATAAATCTCTGGCTCTCAACCCTAGCCGCACAGGAGAGAGAGAGCTGCAGATCGGGGAAGATGACGACCAGGTTCAAGAAGAACAGGAAGAAGCGCGGTCACGTATCCGCCGGACACGGTCGTATCGGGAAGCACAGGAAGCATCCCGGAGGTCGTGGTAACGCCGGTGGTATGCACCACCACCGTATCCTCTTCGACAAGTACCATCCCGGTTACTTCGGGAAGGTTGGGATGAGGTACTTCCACAAACTGAGGAACAAGTTCTACTGTCCCATCGTCAATCTGGACAAGCTATGGTCGCTTGTGCCGCAAGAAGTGAAGGACAAGGCCACCAAGGACAACGTTCCATTGATCGACGTCACTCAGTTCGGATACTTCAAGGTCTTGGGAAAAGGTGTTTTGCCGGAGAACAAGCCTGTCGTGGTGAAGGCAAAGCTGGTGTCTAAGAACGCCGAGAAGAAGATCAAGGAGGCCGGTGGAGCCGTCGTGCTCACCGCCTAGGTTAGGCGATTTTCCTCCTTCCATTTCGATGGACTCGTTTTGTTATTCGGTTTCAATCGATATCTCTAACGTAGAACTTTTATCGGATTTTATACATCTATGTTATTCTGAGTTTTGAATTTGATATGATGTGATTGCATCTTTCGGTTTCTGCTTGCGGATCGTCTGATTGTCATATATTTTCATCATCTCCTCTGATTGCATGATCTAATGTTCCGAATCTTTGCTTATGTTGGAGAGGGCTTTCGTTTATCATCTGATTTCAATCTCACCATTGGCTGATTGGATCTGGGTTTGTATGTGTGAAGAATCTCTATCTTTAGGTTTTCACTGACAATCTCTTGGCTGAAATTGGGGATTCCCCCGTAGATATATTTTTGACGGGATGGTTTCCTCTCCTACACGGAAACTATACAATGTGAATGTATGTACATATACACATTCAAGAAGACTGAATCCAAACTAAACACAACTCAAACGTGTTTCTTCTACTTGGAGCTATGCGCTTATTGAAATCTTAGTCTCTGGTGTTTGGACGAGACATGTTCCTTGGTAGTTGGTTGCCGATGGTCTTTATACATTCCTTCGTTATTGTATAAAGACGATACTCAAAGATGAACCCTCGGAACGAATCGGCAGCTTCTGATGGGGTGGGGACCACCACCAAGCCCTGCAAAACAATTTAGGGTAATTTATTTTGGGCCGGGCTTGTACAATTTTCGTTTGGTGATTAAAATATCGGTTTACATGTAACCCTACTTTGGGCCCACCTACATTAGTCAGTCATTGCATTTAACTCTTCTTTTATTCTACTTTACTCTAATTTTCATTTTGTATTTTGATCGCAATATGGTTTGTTTCACTTTTGTTTGCTTAATAATTTCATGGTTTTAGTCGTTTTTCGGTATTGTTTTTCATTTTTTGTTTTATCATTATCCGTTTTTTTTTTTTGCTTCTCTTTCCATTCCTGCAACCTTGCTTGAAATCCTGCGTTTTTCTCGTGCTTATATATGTATAAGCCTTGTAATATGCGAAAATACTAAGTCCCAAAACAACAAAAGGTTAAATTGGGGGTATTACCAAAACGTCGAGAGGATGGAGAGCATAGGATTCTTTCGAAGTGGACTGTGAAATTAAATAATCACACCAAAACATGATCCGAGTTCACATTAGACTCCAAGTTTCGTACGTGGGTCGCTTTCCTTCATAAATATTCTTCTTCTTTTTTCCAATGTTAAAAAGTCTTTTAACAAACCCCATGTTCTATTCCACCTATACATACACTGTATGTAATGCATTTATGCAACATTCATCATATCATTTAGCGTCAGCCAACACAAGCAGACCTTCCTTTTGTCTTTGCCTTTGTCGTTTTGCCATTTAAACTGAAGTCTTATGATTGGATGTTCTCCCTTTTGTACGGACTCCTGCCAGAATCACTATTTATAGTCCCTCTCCCAATTTCACATTCTGAAACGTTTCAAATTAAAATTAGATAACATATATTTTTTCTTTTAAATTCGGACCGCATATTCAGAACTACAAGTTTTAGAACTTCATATCTGCGCCCATAAAATGCTTATATATATATATATATATATATATAATACATTTTTACATTCAGAAAATATCTCGATCTTTAGAAGAAACGACATTTTACTGGTAAAATCTCAGACTTTGTTTCATAAAGTGAGTGAGTTTTACAATATCAATAAATGTTATAACATTAATTTTAATTTTGTATACACACTCTATAGTATTAGATATGCAACAATGGAAACAGAAAAAGAGGATAGAAACAAGATAAAGCTCAAGAAGCAAAGTGATCCTCCATGCAATGAAGATGAAGGGAGACATGCTCTGTTCAAACCCCAATTTCACAAACAATGGCAAGAATAATATATAACTCACTACACTAAATTTAATATTACAAAAATATTATATAGCAATCAGTATCACCACTGCTACCAATAGAATTCGTAACTAAAAACCTGAATGAAGTTTAGGATGAAAACTCGAAATGATAGAACGGTAAAAAGCCCAACCGAACCTAGGCTCTTTGTGCAAAGAGACTGTCCAAATCTTGGGCGACGATGAGAATTCCGCCGGCGGGGTGGATGGTTTTCCGGCGCTTGGGTTTGGGTTTGCATGGAGCGGGAGGGCATGACACGGCCGCCGGAATCATGAACTCCGCCGCCTTGGGAGTGGTGCACTCATCGGCCGGCGGTCCTCCCCCGCCGCCGTCTTCTTCTTTCTCCGACTTCTCATGCTGCGGCCACACTGTACCAGCTCTCATCGGTACCTCCATTTGAAGCGACGACTTTCCCGCAGAATCCATCTCTTCAGAGAGAACAGCGCAAAAACAGAGAGGAAACCCTGAAACCGCTTGCCCAAGAAAACAAAAAGGGCTTATAATTGTTCAAATGGCTTTGCCCACAGGACGATTTTCTTCCACGAACCGAGAAAGGAAATCTTCCTCGGAGAAATCTGGGGAAAGTTTCTTTCTTTACCGTTCCAGAAAGAAAATTTAAGAAAAGTTTCAGAGGAGAAGACGGAAGAAGGCGCGAGGGAATCTCTCTCTCTCTCTCTTATGGAAGCAAGAAGTAAAATTCCGAGGAGCCGATGGGAAAAAAGGGAGATTCTGTAGGAGGGAAGGAACAAGAAGAGACTTCAGTCTCTCTGTGGACTTTGTCCTACAGAACCCTTTTGTATTCTTGGCTCATCATCATCATCATCATCATCATCATCATCATCATCATCATCATCATCATCATCATCATCATCACTGTTTAGTTAATGACCCAACAGATAAAAAAGTCAAAATAGATTAACTCAAATTATGACTTTCAACCCTTACTTAAATTTTAATTATTTAAGGCTTTCCGAAGGATTAGAGTGGAATCTTGGGCGGTAGAAGACATCAGGGTGTCACTGTCATATGATATAAATGACTCCCTCCCATTATTCTATTTATTTTTCAGTTTTGACCACTACGGCCATTTAACTTCAGCAATAAATTCAGAGAATGAAGATCACAGTTACTGATAAACTCGAAATTAGTATAATATATTTTTAATACATCGAATCACGTAGTATCTATCTCTACTTGCAGCCAAACTGTACATGCAAATTTCTATGTACTGTTAATTTAAACACTTGAACCTACCGTCCATCCAATTTAAAAACGGTTAATATCTTCTCAATTCCAGTCGACAGTTAGTTAAACCGAAATTAGTTTTTTTTTCATACATATATGTATATGTATGTATATATAAAGAAGAAGATTCGGTGGAACAGATATAACCATTTAAAGAGTTTAACAGAGTTTTTAGGAAGAAGAGTGGCTTTTGCCGGAGGCAACACGGAATCTTGATATAGACAATAATGTCGGAAGAAGAAGAAGAAGAAGAAGAAGGAACTGACTGAAGACATGTGAACTGAAACCCACCACTTGTTCACATTCTGGAGTATCCAAAGTTATCTTCGTATTGAGACATGAACTCATCGTTGAACTTCTTGAAACTGTCCATTATCTCCGGCATTTCTTCCTCCGCCGGCAGAATCGTCGTCCTCAGATGAAACACCCTGAGATTAAAAAAACCCAACAGAGTTGCAGTAAGACAAATTCATAAACGAGACCGACGATTTTTTCTGGTCAAAGAGGGGCCGGGGTTTTACCCTTCTTTCTGTCCAAAACCAGAGCCAGGGACTGTGGAGATGCCAGTGGCTTCCAAGAGCTTTAGGCAGTAGAAAACGTCCGGCACTTTTCCAGCTTGTCTGGCCGCTTCTATGGCTCTTGCCGGCAACTTTATTTGAGGGAACGAGTACATTGCACCTTCATCATATCCAAACCAAAGTTACTCCATGCATCATAAAAAAAATTGGAGCCACAAAAGTTGAACGTCGTATTTACCTTCGGTGAAGTTACAGACCACGTTTTTGCAGCTGTTGAATCCGTCTGTCATAATCCTTGCTCTTCTTCTCAACGATTCCAGTATCCCCTTGCTGAAATGTTTTACAGTACGTGGAATGGAATCATTCATATGCACTAACTTTTGGTGAGACAAGATTCTAGTTGGTAAGGTTTCTGAAACATGATCCAACATCAAGCATGGAGTTGTAAGTCTTGACGGGGAAGGGAACATATATATACCTTTCTCGGATGAACTGCTCATAGGAAATGTCTCCGGGGTTCGGAGGGGATACCATCAAACCCATCTGCACAAGTCACCAGTTCCATTGACGCAACCATTTAGGTAAGCAATGCATGAATAGTGGTTCAACAAAGCATGCAAATCCAATCATAGACTAATTAGACCGTCTTACAAATATCTGAGCCGGGACGTTAGGACTGAGGGCAATCGATGCAACCTTATAGATCTCCTCAACAGTCTGCAAACATCAGAAATGGTACTCTGTAATTGGCCGTGGACGGTCACATTTAGATTCTACTCATCCCTTAGCCAATTGAGCATTTGATGAACAAAAAAAAAAGAGAAACACAAGAAAGGGTAAAGACACAAAACCCGGGGAGGGATGTTTGTCATCTCAAAGTAACCACCACGTTGCCCACATTCGCCCCAATATCCCTTCGAGACAGTGTGGAAAGAGATGAGCTGAACTTCCCGGCTAACCGGTGGTCCCATATCCATCAACACCTTTTCCAAATTCATTTGATTATTAAAGATCGAATGAATTTTCGAAAACAGATCACAAATTGTCAGAAGATTACCTTCTTGGAACTGATAAAGGGACGCTCATCCTGGTATATGTTCTGCTGATAAACCTCGTCTCCCATAAGAACCAGCTTCTCTTCGTAACAAAACTTCAATATCTCTCTTAAGTTAGCTTCACTCAGACACTGTCCTGTTGGGTTTCCTGGATTAATGATCACCATTGCTCTTACCTGCAAACACATGTACAAAAAGAAATTCCATTTGGATCCATATATGCAGTAAATTTTGCAAATTTAGGCTGTCATTGGGTTCCGAAATTCAAAATGATTGAAAAAATGTTTCAGATTAACGAACTTTTGGCTGCAAAATGTACAGAAAATGATATGCATGAAAAAGCACTCGGTGTGTTTCCTGAAAACTTTCATGATGGTAAAAAACGATGATGCAGATAAAGATTCAATATAGTATCGATCATTTAATCAAAATTTAAGCTTCCTATAAACATCTCCTCCAATTTCCATGAGAATTCAGATATGCACATCCATTAGCTTACTATGCAAATGAAAGAGGAAGAGGGAAAGAATACTGACAGTTATGCCATTAGAACGGGCTTTAGCAACAGATTCACGGAGGTTATTAACATCAAGTCCCCAGTTTTCAGTCTCCTCAAGATAATATGGAACAAGAGAACCACCAAGCAGAGATATGGTAGCTGAATACAGTGGATACTGTGGGACTGGGACTAGAACCTGCCAAAGGAAAACCCGATATGTCACTTGTAAGGAGATTACAGTTTTATAATAGACCGATTTAAAATCTTAGTAGATACGTATATTACCCCATCACTCTGGCCACGTATAATACAATTCAAGATTTGCATTACACCTTTGCTAGCTCCATCAGTGAGAAATATGAGCTCTGGGTCACTGTATTGATTAGAAATAAGAAGGCAGAAAGCCTTAGTTTCCATCTCCAAACAAATATAATTGATTGATGATTAAACTATGGAGCAATCACCTCGGATACCCATCACGTCTTTCGATGAACTCGGCAACCTCCTTCCTAACTCCAGGAAGGCCTCTTGAGTCACTGTAAGCACCTGATGAAACAGAAAACGCAGTTGCTTTCCAGTTTGCACAACAAAGATATAAAAGAATAGAAAATTAAATAATATGTCGCTTAAGCATAATATACCGAGGCCGCCTGAAGTCAGGGAAAGGTAATGCTTAGCTCTTGCAATAGCATCAGCAGGGAATAGCATTCCAACATTTGGATCATCCAGTAGAAATGGTGCTTGGCAGAGTGCAACAACCTGCAGTGATCAGTGAGATGAGCATATAGATTGCACCATGACATAACATCAGGAAGCATGAAAATCTCAGACAGGATACCTGTCGAGGAAAAGTCAATGGTTTCTGTCCCAAAGCGTGAGGGTTCCCAACATTCGTGAAAATAATCTGTTACGCGAATCAAACAAGTTAGAATTACTCAAGATGCCGGAATCAAATAAAAAACCAGTAAATGATCAATCAAGATTGCAATATAAGATCTTATATCAAGTTCAGCACCAACAGAAGTTCGTCTAAACCACACTTCCTCGGGAATGATTAAAGATTTGTAGCATAGTTGATGCTGAATCTACCTATAGGATCTGACTACACAATCTCGTCTCAAGCTGTTACCTTTTTCCCTTCTTTCTGAAGCTCAGAAGCTCGGAGATACAGCTCTCCCCTTACGGCATACTGACACTTCTTCACGTTTTCGTTCAGCGACTCGTAGTCTAATGCCTTCGGAGCCATTTTGATGATCTAATTTCGCGCAAATGCAAAGGCCAACACACTTCAGAGGCAGCTTATCAACACTGTCTGCCCACAGAAAAACAGCTCATGAAGCCTCAATGATCATAAAAGATTAAGAATGATAAGTTAAAACTAGTGTGAGGTTTCAAGAACATGGTCATGTAAACGCATACCACAGGGAAACCCGCTAACCAGAGAGATTGTTTTCTAGAGTCGATCATAGCACACTAACAGTGAAAAGAGCGGGAAAACACTCAACAGACTTCCTGGATTAGAAGACGAACCACACGAAGAAACTGAACCCAATTCACAAAATCTCCAATCCATTTCCAAGAACAAAGTCTGACGGCACCTTTTTCAAATGGGTATTTCGAAATCGATCAAAAGGAAGGAATTTTTTCACATGGGCTTCGAAGACGATTAACCGAAAACAAAATCAAACATCACATACCTTCGACTCGATGTCGGAATACCCAAAAAGCTCTGGGTTTCTCGAGAGGGCAGCAAGAGAGGAGAGGGCTTTATTCGAATAGGAATAAATTTTTAATATATTATATTTCAGCAGCAGATTACATATGTGTGTCTGACATGAATCGGGGCACTCGTCAATGGAATCATGTGGCACAAGGAGAAGGCGACGGGGGTAGCAGCACAACCACTGAAATCCCTATAAGGAGATTTATCAGAGAACAAGTCGTTTGTATCTATCTGCGTCTTGATTTTTACTTGCTCGCAAATTGGATAAAAATTGTGTGAGAATAAATGTGGAGGAGCTCCCGAACTGCGATTTTTGTATGGACTCTGTTTCTGCGGAGAGGTCTTTGGTTTGGGAGCTCAGCCAATGGAGATGAGCCATGTGGCCTATGGTTTTTTGGTACATTGACGTCATCATTTGCCCCTTCCACAGCCTTATTAACTTGATGTGCTTTGTCGAATTCAGTTAAAAATATATACATCAGTATTTAGAAGAAAAAAAACTCGGCAAAAATTGAAACAATTAATCGTTCAGGGAATAAAATCTACAAATCGTTAGTGTTAGGAAAAAAATTGCAATAATGACAAGATACGGCAACATGTTCTTCCACCGGATTCATGAACACGGAATTAACTGCAAGGACTGTCACGAGTTTTACACAGAAACACACCCAAATGCCATAATTGATAACTTCGAACCATAATTCAACATAAACCCTTTACAGCCGCTGCCGAGCTTAGGCTTCTGTGGTGTGCCCAACATCTGTCCCAAGATAAGATTCAATTATGAATTCCACAAAAGAGAACATTCGACTATGAAAATTTTCTATCTACCCGTAAAGGGTAAATTTTTTTTCAAAGAAAAGAAAAAGTTGTATTCTTTCTTTGGGTGGAGAAGGCTCTGCTGAAGGATTTGTCCTGACTGACCAATTCTTTACGAGGGGTAATGCTTCAGCCTGCGAGAAATTTCAATGTAATTCAAAAGCTTCCTAAGAGCTTTCCCACTGTCAATGGCCTCTCTGGCTCTCTCCATAGCCACAGAGACATCCTCTGCACCTTGGCATCCCAGCAAATGATCCACCATCCCTGCGTTTAACACTATTCTATCATATGCCGGCCCTTTCTCGCCCCGAAGAGCCGCCAGCCCCAGCTCTATGTTCTTCGCCACCTGCCCATTTTCAACTACTTCATTCAACTTCTCACTGTCCAAACAGATGGATACACATGCCACAAGGGTTTGGAGATTTTACCGATCGATCAGTTCTTGGAGTCTCTGTTGGCTCAAACCCATATTCCCTGGCATCCACCTCCAGACTGAAACTTTGCCTCGACACCCCTGCTATTTCAGAAGTTAGGGCTTAATCATAATTCATGTACCACCATTTAACTATTACCACAAAGGCTCCAGCTTTGTGCACACACACAACATGTTACACTCTCACTTTGCCTTGTTGATTGTTTATATAAAAAGCTAATACCAATGGAATCGTGGGGGTAGGTAGATGACCTAAAATGGAAGGATATTGTGTTCATCCATTCCATGTCAGAGCTAAAACCCACAGGAAAGGTAAAGACGTCGTAGAAAGGACAATCAGGCACACACCTCGACCAACTAAGGAATGCTCAAACACGGAGGCTCCTTAGAAGCCATTCTGCAGAAGCAGAATTATAAATGGTCCTACGATGACTTAGGTCTGCGATATTAGATCCAATGTCTATATGAAAACCGCTGTTATGGAAGAAGCGATATGGCAAACCAGAACAGGCTGCCATGGAATCTGTGTCCAAAATGTGATTTATATATTGCAATGCAAAGTCAATCAAATACCCATTAGCTGATAGCTTATATATCCATTTGGATCCCACCTACAAACCACTTTTTATGAGGAAATCTCTAGCTATGGGTTTGTCGAATTAGCGTGAACATAATGCGGAATGAGTTCTTACGGAAATTCTAGCACTTGATTCAAGTATGGATATCGTGTTTGAGCTATTCGTACCGTCAACTTCGAGAGCAGATTCTGAACTCAAAGAACGAAACCCGGAGCAATAGTTAACCGGTAGCCCTTTAGAGACAGTTGCTGCTCGCACTCGTGTCGTCATCGAGAGGGCTCCCTCCTCACCCTACATTACCAAGAAAACATTCTATGTCATTATTCCCAGTCAAAGACATGTTACGATTCGTAATCAAAAGAGTTTTTCAGGTTCTATGTTTCTATGTGCTGTAGCAGATCAGAAGGAAAGGGTTGACCTTAATCACCAATCCCGAATGTACACCTCTTCTTCTCATAAGCATTAACAAAGGCTCTTCGTAGCCTTCATGGTAAAACCCAGCCACAATCGCTTCCTTCCCTGTGGCCTGCAGTGGAAACAAGTCCATGAAATTCCGCATACTTTAAGCCTTCACTCATGCCTTTACCAAAAAAATTCCTAAAATATGTTTCTATCATCATAAACTATAAGTGCAGAAATATAATGAAGCACGAAAATAAAGGACATAAAAGCCATCTCAGGCTATTGATGGCTGAATCAGGGATATGTGATTTTTTCCCACTAATGGCCGGTCAAACAATGGTCTATCATGTGTGACGAAGTTCGGTTTAGTGACCTAAACCTGTTTCAATGATACCGCTTAAATAGATCACTCATGACTCATCACTAGTATAGTAATGAAAACCACTCACCACACCAGTAAACAATCGTCACAAAAATCTACCAGATAATGGTCATAAAGAATAAAGATCCAGTAATTGGGCATTAAGAATCCCATCACCATACTTGTGTAGACGATAAGAATCCAAAAGCAAGCACCCATGCTAGAGGGTCCAGAACCATCATAACCATAAAAGATCAAAAAGTTCCCAGAAATAGTAAAATTCTGGCTGTCATAGAATCCTTACCCTCACAAATTGTTGAACTTTCTCTGTCGTTGCCAGTGGAGGGCGTTTCTTTATATGCTCCCTTACCCCAACCAAAGAATAACTACAAGGCAGAAACAAAATTTTCGTAAATACATCCAAATTTTGTTTCCAATACTACCCCACTACTGGTGTCTAAGAAGACCGGAAGAGGAGCATGTATCAACATAACCATTGATGTAAAAATAACAAAGAAATGGTTAAAATGAGTGTTACTTAGATGTCATACAAGGATGGTCGAGCTTCCCGTAGACTAAGATATGCAAATCCAGCCTTCTCGTCCTGAAAGAAGAAAAATGGGATTTTAAATAACACAAGAAAACAAATTAAAGACTGGAAGGTAAAAAGAGGGAACGAACGCCATGGCAAATAAATTAACACTACTATTGGCACCTCGATGAGTTCCTTTGCATGCTGAAGGGACAAGCTTGTATTTGCTCCCATAAACTTTAGCATTTGTTCTTCAGTCACACCCCCCTGAACAAACCAGAAAGAATTAGATAATCTTTATACATGTTACAATTCTAACGATGGTACAGAGCATCATATTGAGGAAAATCAGAATACTTAAGACATATAATCCATGAGAACAAACAATTTTGACTTATGATTACTTTAGGTGGCATCCATTCCACCCCATGAAGCATTGAAGATTCGCCATAGCAGGATCTAACTGCAGCAACAAACAAGGTGCTTCGAAAGTAACGAGTATTTCCATCATAAGGCTCGCCATAATGGGTTAATGATTTGACGTCAGCAACTGGAGGAGCTCCTGCCAAATACTCAAAAGGTATTTGAACTGGGATTAGAACCTTGTAATCTTCCCTGGAATACTAATTATTTCATGAAAAAATGAACTTAATCTAAAAAAATCTACCAAGTTCATCATCCAATGCGAGGCAGTAAGCTTTAAGCTCGCGATCTGTTTCTCTGTTCATACGTTGGCCGATCAAAAAAGCAGAAAGCAAGGCCTCACTAACTCCTGAGGATAGACTATCTTCTGTCACGAGTGGAAGAACATCTCTTAAAACACCCTGGACCTCTTCATACCCTAGGTGCCCTCCAGCTAAAATTTCTCTTAGGGCACCAACCAGTCTCATTTCAGTAGTTCCATTGCCTGCAAAATTTGGTCCAACTGAATTCCCCACACCCATAATAGAGCCTTCAGGATCCGCAATGAAGAGAACATCAGAAGGCAGCACTCGAGCCAGGAGTGGCCAGAGCACACTCATCGCCCGCCGTTCACCTTCACTCCATTGAGTTTCCTCAGGGAAAGCATTTGCACGGATAGTCATCGCAGCAAAAAACGCTCCCAGTTGCGCGTTAGAAACTGGTTCTTCGTTTTTTAGTTCCCCTCTAGCTGCAGACCCAGTGGATCAATGGAAAGAGGCCAAGCGCGATGCATAAGAACTCTATAGAACAAATATATGTAAAAACCTAACATCCAACACTAGCAGCCGAAATTATAAGAAGGCTACACAACTGAGATATGGAAATGATGTCAAGTGATGGGCGTGATAAACAGGTAATATTTCTTTCTTGCTTTTTTTTTAACGAACATATTGCGTCATAAAGATCTTTGGCAACACAAGAATGAGCCAGAAGAGTGCAAATCTAAAATACTTGGCTAATTGCAAATAGATCATCCGAATTTGTGTAACACCATTGGTGAGAAGGAAGATTCTATACAGGTAATATACGAAAATCGAATCTTCCACAGCTGCCATTAAAAGGGGGACATGATTCCCTATCCCATCAGCCATAAATTCAAATGGGTCAAGTCAAATTAGAGACGAAAATTTTCACCTGATCGTAATATAGTATCAAGCACCTTGAAAGCCTGTTCTTCGGTGAGGGGTCTGGTCTGCGTGGGTCCGGTGCAAACCCTAGCTTGGGCGTCAAGCACGGTTTGGTTCGGCTTCGCAAGCGTCGACCTCCTGTAAGAAGAAGAGACAGCGGGGTTCACAATATCGGATTCCTTTAGCCCTAACTGCTCCATGATTGAGGAATCCAAAACGGCACTCACGGCCAAACCACCGGCGAGCCTCCGCCGCGACGGACGGCATCGATCGCTCAGAGGGAAGCGGAGACATGAAGAACTCGGCCCGTCGAAGTGAAGAGATCTCTTGATCTGCAAAGAAGAGATCGAACACAGAGAAGAACCCGGATTCAGCAGAGCTTTCATGGGAATTTCCTCGCTGGCCGCTTTTACTCTTATCTCGTCTGCGAAATCTTTTGGAGTTCTCCCAGGAAGATGACGGGAAATGTAACTTGCGATCAACTATTATAATTTAAATCGAAGACCCAGTCTTTCTATATATAAAAAAAAAACGCATTATCATATAGCACCGGTGTTTGTAATAATTATTTTTTATTTCTTACATTTTTCAGAATTTTTTTTAAGCCGAATTTTCCCTCACTGCAATTTAATTTGGCAATCATATCATATACATTTAAAGAATAAATTACTAGAAAACACCGAATGATAGAGGTTATGTCCGAATGCCAACTATTTTTCAAGTCAAAGAGTCAGCTTCGGTTGTCGAATTTCACGGCGCGACTCGCGAAGAGCAACTAATTCGGCCAGGCCCATACAAATTATCTCAACCGCGGTTATATGGACCAAACCCAATATCTTTTAAACACAATTTCCCGGACCCCCATCTTTTTAGGCCATAAA
The DNA here is from genome assembly GCF_000463585.1 of Tarenaya hassleriana. Classification (NCBI taxonomy): domain Eukaryota; kingdom Viridiplantae; phylum Streptophyta; class Magnoliopsida; order Brassicales; family Cleomaceae; genus Tarenaya; species Tarenaya hassleriana. The sequence continues at coordinate 855,233 of NW_010966822.1, read as the reverse complement.
AATAAAATAAAAAGGGAAAATGACATTTTCCTACACCAACTTTGCAAAATGTGACCTTTTCCTACACGAATTTTTAATTTGACAAAAAACTACACCAAATTATCAAATGTGCCAAATTGATATACGAACTACCCGATTTAACTGCAATTTCCTACACAATCCGAAAACGGTGTTAAGTGCCCGTTAACCGCTGACGTGGCATACCACGTGGCAGCTGACGTGGCACGCCACATAGATTTTTTACCACATCAGCATACCACGTCATATTTTTTAAAAAATTCCGAAAAATATGAAAAAAAAATCGATTTTTTTTTAAATTTAAAATAAAATAAATAAATAGCAATATATATATATATATATTCATATATATTCATATCTATATACAAATAAAAATATAAATATATATACAAAATAAAAAAACATACACATATATATACAAACATCTATACAAATATATATATACATATACATACAAACAAATATATTTATATATACATATACATATATAAACACATATATATGTATATATACATATGCATATACATACATCTATGTATATATATATCTATATATATCAAATAAAAATATACACATATATACATGCATTTATACATGTATTTATATATGTATGTGTATATATAAAAATATACTTGTATGTATGTATATGCATATATATTTGTATAAATGCATGTATATATGTGTATATTTTTATTTGATATATATAGAAATATATATACATAGAAGTATTTATGTTTATATTTGTATTTGTATGTGGATATGAATATATATATATATATATGTGTGTGATTTTTTTTTATTTTTTTTTTTATTTTGTATGTATGTATGTATATGCATATATATATATACATATATATGTGTTTATATATGTATATGTATATATAAATATATTTGTTTGTATGTATATGTATATATATATTTGTATAGATGTTTGTATATATATGTGTATGTTTTTTTATTTTGTATATATATTTATATTTTTATTTGTATATAGATATGAATATATATGTATATTTTTTTTTGCTGTTTATTTATTTTATTTTAAATTTTTTTAAAAAAAAAATCGATTTTTTTTCATATTTTTTCGGAATTTTTTTTAAAAAAATATGACGTGGCATGCTGATGTGGCAAAAAATCTATGTGGCGTACCACGTCAGCCGCCACGTGGCATGCCACGTCAGCGATTAACGGACACTTAACACCGTTTTCGGATTGTGTAGGAAATTGCAGTTAAATTGGGTAGTTCGTGTATCAATTTGGCACATTTGATAATTTGGTGTAGTTTTTTGTCAAATTAAAAATTCGTGTAGGAAAAGGTCACATTTTGCAAAGTTGGTGTAGGAAAATGTCATTTTCCCAAATAAAAACCAAAGATTACAAAAAAAATACAATTGGATAAATGGGCGGTAGTGTTACAAATACACGAATTCTTACTATTTTTATTTTATATAACCAAATATTAAATAATTACTTTAATTTAGAATTACGAAAAAATTGATATCATGACATAAATATGATTTTTAAAAACAAATGAGCCATATTTTATCTAATTTTCGTGGATTTTAAAAATATGTGTACATAACCGTAACCGATATTGCTTGAAATTTTGGCATAAATAACGTTACCGATGTCTACATAACGTGAATATGAACAATAGTTTGGATTTTTATTATATAATTTGGATTCAAATTATTGATTTTTTATTAAATTATCGACTCCTTAAGGATATTGTTTGGTTAGTTTGGAAACTCCGTTGTAAATTTGGCAATCGAGAGCCAACACACACGTACATGTATATGTATGTATGTACTATTAAGTCATAGATGATCATCTAATACTGAATCATTTGCATGTTTACGACTGACATAGAAAGCATCCTGAAACTCTCTCATTTCCCCCATTAGATAAACCGTACGTTACATATATTACATGACACCGCTACAAAGCAAAATATATATTTAATATCTAAACATCGAACTATAAGATAAGCCTCGTAGTTTTAGCTTTTATTCTGTTGGGTCTTTTAGTTGTGTTGTTTTCATGGTTATGAAGACGAACAGTTAGAGGAGGGAATCGGTGGCGAGGGAGGCAAGCCTGTGGAGGAAGAGGGAGAAGACATCATCGCGGCAGAGCATGCTGACTCGGACGTGCTTCTTGTCGGAACCACATCTATTCCCGGCCCTCGTCAGAACCTTCTGCTTCATTAGGAGGCTCCCCAGATCATTCTCCTCCTTGCACCCCACCCATGCAAACGCTGTTCGTCGTCGTTCCATTTTCACACGATCTTACCACTTTTATCTCATATATAATATATGTTTGTTAGGGTAAATGAAGAAAGAAATATTACCAGGGTATGTTTCCATGAGTTTGCCGGAGAAGTTGCAGAAAGCTTCGGGATACTTAGGGAGAGTGAAGATGTGGTCGCTCTGCTTGACGACCTCTCGCAGCTTCTCCCACCTCGTCTTCATTTTCTCTCGCCCGTACTCGAAGAAGCTCTCCGTCTCCGACCGGCATGTCTCCGTCAGGACATTGAGTATCTTCGCCGCCCTCATCTGCGACTCCTTCCCCACCCCGATCGAGTTCACCATTATGTACTCCACCATCTTCTTCGCCACTTCCTTGTCCTTCACAAGCGCCCACCTTCATCAAATATCAAGTATTAGCGATCATCCATGTGTATAAACCCATAAAACAGGAGGTGGGTTTCTAACCCGATGCGTGAGCCGGCGTGGCCGGAGATTTTGGAGAAGGTGAAGAGCATGATGTCGTGATCGGGGCAGTAGGTGATGGGAGTGTAGTGAGGCCAGTAGTAGGCGAAGTCGTATATGACTTTGCCGTCTGGTTTGTTCACCACTGCCTCTCTTATGGTCCCGTCGGGGTTGTTCGGTGACGTCACCAGCTCTATGTACGGCCCTTCCTTGTCGAAGCTCCTCGCGTCTCCTTCCCATTTGTACATCTCCGATCTCAGATACGTCGTCTCTTCCACGTATGTCTACATTATATTATATTATATTATATTATATTATATTGCCAATGTGTCCACATATAAATGCTTTCGAGATTTGGGATATTTATGTATATTTTAGTTAGGAATAAGTACTTTGGGAGACACATCTTTCTTTTCCGAAGAATATAATTAAGAAGGAAAAGGAATGGGACAGGAGCATGTTACTATGTCTTCCACAACACATGTAGATGCTGTGTGACAGTTGTGTGCTGTCATTTGTTCCAATCTTTTCGTTTTGTTTTTTCAATGTGTTTGTGTGTGCGTTCGAGAAACATGTCTGTCACCTTGTTCTTTAATCCCCCCCGCTGCCCTTTTCCTCTATCAAGTATGCAATGGAGGTTATTCTGTTTTGCTTTTTGCAGAATATTATTACAGCAATGGAGGTTGATATTTACCTTTTTCCTTGCGTGTTCTATAGCTGACAGATAGGTGTATAGGGTTGTTGCAATTGTATTTAGTTTTCCATTTATTTTTATTCATTTACAAAGTGTATATATACAATGGTTGAGCAGTAATGAAAGGCAAGCAGAATATTTTGAAAACCCTTCTCTTCTTACTCTCTGAGAACTTGTTATCCTCGTTAACCAAATTACTCGCGTCCTTCACTATTCTATATTCATAAGGCCAGGTAAATATAGGCAGCTATGGAGAGAGAGGGGGGAGAGGGCTTACGGAGTAATAAGGAGCGGCGGCGAGGACGCTGACAGGGTGGGACCCACGGATGGAGGATAGCGCGTGGACGGCGGCCTGGCAAAGCTGCGTGGAGCCTGTCCCCACCACGATGTAGCGTTCATCTGTCGCCGCGTTTCCGACCGCCGCGTGCAGACCCCTGATCGCGTCTTCCAGCCCCGGCTCCATGAACCAACACACGTTGTTCGCGTCGCTGAAGTAACTCATCAGATCCCATCCTTTAATCTCCACCGTACACCTGTCCCCCATCTTCCCCCAGTACTCCTCGAACACCGTCGGATCCCCACTACACCACCGTCAAATCACAAAAGATTCGGAAGTCATATGACGATGAACAAAAAAAGAAATAGACATTCATAACCTAAAAAAAACAATTATACAAACAGAAAAACAGATATTTGAGCCGATGATTCTGCAATGCAGTTATCCTGAGACATAAAGAGCCCATGAAGCAAGACGTTCTTCATATATTTTCAGGAAAAAAAAATAGATAGATAGATAGGTATCATTGAAACTCTGCTAAATTTTGCTGTCAGAAAGCGAAACGTACTGATCGAGATTGATGACGGCGGCGTCCGACAAGACGTTGTTCTTGTTGGAAGCATTGTCGGATTTCTTCGCGTACTCAAACCCTACCATCTTCTTCTTTTTCCTGCTTCTCTGCTGCGCTTCACAGCTTATGTGAAAATCGTAACTACTGAGATATGCGTTAGGAGGAAGGTGGGATACTTATAGAATGAGAAATTTCCTTTTTTAAAAAAGACTAAGAATATATAATTATTTCTTTGTTGGAAAGAGCATATGCGTATAGTTAATTACCTTTTTTTTAAATGGGAATTTTAAAATCTTTTCTTTTATGGTCAAGAATGACCTGAATTTTTATGCAAACTTATCTACTAATTATATAACAGAATATTTCCATTTATAATTTTGTGCCTGAATCTATATAATCAGAGCAACCGGTATACTCCGATACATATCTTCAGTACGTGTTGAACTTTAAAATTCAAATAAGGCAGTCAAACACAGTTTTATTAACATTTCTTTTTCTAAAATACATATATCCGCGAAATTAAATTTTTTATTTTTACATATTCATTTATTGCCCGAGGACAAATAATGGACTGGATTCTCTCTTTGATAGGCTAGTATAGATGAAGAATAATGAAGGAAATCTAAGGGTATTTAATGCTCGGATCTAACACCTCATGCTACATCAAATTAAGTTTTACCAGCACCAACTATGTTCATGCATATCTATAATCCATCTATGCCCAAAGCCTAAATATCACACGTATAGCTAAATGGGAAAAAAAAAATAATACTCAACGGTACGTGGCAGCGCGAAAGCCGAGTGGCACATTGATACAAGAGTGATGCGTTTTACATAATTATTAAAATTAGATGTTATTTAGACGGTATATATTACTTTATGATTTTACATTATATAAGATAACAAAAAATTATAATCTATATGTACCGTATATATATATAATATACAAACTCTAAATATAATAGCTTTAATTTCTCGCAGACATATTGCCTCGATATCGACAAAAGAAAGGGTTTTGCAATTATATTATCACGTGTTTAATAATTAAAGTAACGTGGTCATCTTCACAGTTTAGCCCCCTAGACATTCCTCCTCCATCGCTATCGCTCATATTCATCAGAACGGCGTGGCCGCCGCAGCAGTGCCGTTCAGGCTATCGTGCATTCCCTTACCATTTTCTTCTAAATCTGCATAGCAATCATTAAAATAACATTTGAGATGCGGATGATATAATGAATCGGGGGTTTGACTTTTATTGGTCGGTCCACGCTCGCTGTCTGAAGCGGAGGTTTCTGTCTTCTATCATGGCGTGTCGCCAAAATGTCGCACCCTCATATTTCTTTTTCTTTTTTTTTTGTTGTTGAATGCACCCTCATATTTCTCTAATGGTCGGGCAAGAACATGCGAGCCGGCCTGCATGCATCGCGCGCTCTTGCTTCCTTTCTGCTATTGTTCTTGTTTTTTTTTTATAATAATTATTAAACAACTAATTACATAAAGCAGAAATCAAAATTAGATTCTCGGCAGCCCAACGCATGGCTTAATATGAACAAGTACGTTAAACTATACCCGTTAGAACAAATAAATATAGGTATTCATTTATTATTAAACTACGACCACATGCATTGTTTTTCCAATATCATTTGAATACCGCACAAGGCAAGTATTTTCTTTTTTACCGAAAAAAAATTAGAATCTTTAGGAAGAAAATTAACTGAAAATGAACATCTTAGCCTAGACGTTAGAAACCTTTTCTCACCTAGATGATCTAGTTGCGTTTCAGAGTCGTGCGTGCGTGCGTACATACATACATACATACATGCTAAATGACTTGAGAACCCAAATATCTTGACCCATTGGCTGGTGCAATGGTACTCTATGGTAATAATGGGCTGCAAGGAAGCCCATGTCGTTCTATCATAAATGACTTGAGAATCACTATCCGGATGCTTGATTCGGTTATTCGAAACCGAACGGAAATATTCAAAACTGAATCGGAATATTTAGTATCGTTTTCTAATCGAAATGTCTAAAATTTTTAGATAGTATTTTTAAAGAATTGGGTTTTTTAAAATTCTAAAAAATTGAAAATTTTTAAGAAAATATAATTTAGTTCTTAATAAAATTAAAACCGAATTGAATATAATATAATAATCGATTGGTACATATTTTTTTAGAATTGAAAGAAATAAACCGAATAATTTTTAAATTGAATCCGAACTGAATATTGAAACGTCCACCCCTACACATTACACGCGCACATGACTCCCTCCTCCCAACGCAGTTGTTGACATCTAAATTAGAACAAAGCTTGTTCATGCAAACCCTAACAATAGAAAATATCTAATACAATTAGAACGTACGGGTTACGGACGCTTGAATGAAAAACATAAATGCAAACTCTTAATAATGTTTAAATAAATTTAAACTCTTAATGTTTCAAAAAAAAAAAAAGATCGGCAGGGGGATTGGCACTTGGTCGAAGACTTGGTTCAAGTCGATCCATACATTCCACTCTCAGTAATATAAAAGTGTCATATTCAAGAATTGCAAAAATCGCATCAAATCGGAATAGAATCGTCTGTAATTATAGTATTGCTTAGATAACGGGACAAAGGAAGGTGCGAGATATGAAGCAAGGGGCCACAGAGAAGAGCGAAATAAATGGGAAGGGGGCACGTGGGTGATTAATGCCCTCCATCTAAATCCGGGTCAGCCCTAAACTTTTAGCCGTATCATATCTTATTAAAATAATTATCAATTATTATATTTATATATAAAAAAATTATATACTACTAGAAATCTTAAACTACTTCGGCTGGAGATGTTATACAAAGTTTAATGTGTAATATATGTACATACTTATATGTGGTATACAACAAATGTATATATGGTCCCATTGTGTCTAGGATGTCTGTTTCATTATATGCGTACCATTCTCTTCTCACCCAATGTCCTGTCCGTCCTTATTTTTAAAAATAAATGGCAAATTACGAAGGTTCAAATAACCTTTTTCATAGAATTTTACAAGGATTCGCGATAATTTCGCATGCTACATCTACCACCATGCATATGTATGAACGTTACCATTTGCCAAATATACACACACACACACACACACACACACACACACACACACATATATATATATATATATATATATATATATATATATATATATTAAATTTCAAAGTCTTACAAGGCCCACAAAAGTTGTCAGTTCGGAGAGCATTTCTTTTTCGGTTGGTGGTGATTTATTTCGATTTATTTTGTGAATGCTAATTTTTTTTTTCATTTTTGTTTTTTGCTATGCAATAATAAAACTGCCAATGTTTATCTCATAAATTCTATGGATATGACGGTTGTTACAGAAATATTCAAATTTAGGGTATGAAGTGGTTGTCCCGCGTGAACGCAGGAATTGTAGGATGGCAAACATTATATGTAGAATATGATATTTAGGCAATCATCATAATAAACGTTATGTTTTTTTTTTTTTTGCGTGTCGTTGTAATTAAGGGAGAGGTCGAGAGACATGAGGCAATAAATTGCAAAAAAAAAAAAGAATAAAATACATTTACATATTGGTAACATAAATTAGTTGGTGTAAGCCTTGATATCACCGGGGTGTATGCAAAACACCTACTTTAACACCATTTTTTCCCCTCCTTTTTTTTTTTTTTTTTTACTTTCTCTACACAAAACCATGTTAACAAATGGTGAATATTTTACCCGCAATACAAAAAAATTACGCTACGAATCAAATCATGGATCCGAAAACTTGTGGTGGAGACATCAAGGGCATCTAGGATTTTTACCGGGACCTCCGTAGTAAAAAAAGTTACCCCAAACCCGATTTACCCCTCCTCGGATGTCATAACAATTAGGATGGTCGGCCAGAACTCGGAGATTGGACAAAGGGACGAGAGTGTTGTCCCAATCGACCACGTGGATATTCCTGAAATAGGAGGCGCGTTTGAAACCTTCTCCCGACAAGTGACCACTTCCCATTTGTGTGGAAGTGTGGTAACCTCCGGGACGAGTGTTCACTGTCTCTCCCCCGAATTGGAGCATAGTCGCGTGCCTTCTCAGGTGCGTGAACAAAAACGCCGGCCAGTACCCTACTAGAATCCCCGACCCGAATTCCAACCACCAGTTCCCATGCTTCGGATCCTACGTGGATTTTAGAAAAATAACTAATATTGAGTTTTCTTAAAATAAATTAAACCTTCTATAGACGTGCGGGAAAGTAGGGGTTGAGGTGCGTTGACGGTGGAACCATTGATGACAAGCCATGTGCCTCGTTAATCAGGAAGAATGCGATTAAGGGCTACGCTAATTTTAATTTAAATTTAAATTAATGCCAACAAGATTTGTGGGTCAAACGTTTAGGCGACATTTCTATCAAATTTAACATGAGTTGCTATGCTTAGGAAGATGCATTCGAGTGGTCAAGACTCAAAAAAAAGTTTTTTTTTTAATAAAAAAAATCTTACTATAAATCGATAATTAATTTCGGGAATTACCTTCCAAATCATCAGGCTTATGTCGAACTGTCCACCTTTGTACGACGAAACGGGAGAAATTGCGGCTCCTATCGCAATACGCCTATTGGTTTGGACGAACCCCGAACACAACAAATTGTAACACCCCGTCGTTCGGTATGCGTCGGACTAAAAAACATCGTCACAAACCGTTATACCAACAACTAAAATAAAACAAAATGTGAATGATTACGTTGTACGGAAGGAGTTACCGTCCAATAGGTGAAGAATCTCGGGTAGGTGTCGCCGTACAGCTCCGGACTAACCTGTTCGAAGAAATCAAATGTTTTTTTTTTTAAATTAGGATGCATGCTGCAATTATACGATTGATAAGGTATAGTGGGAAATGCGACCGACACCGGCGAATTGAAAGACTGTAACCAATACGCATAAGTAAAACAATTTGTAGAAGGAAATAAAGACATGCCTGCCAGCCAGATTCGATGGTGTTAAGATCGGAATTGAAAGAACCGGAGATAACCCAAATCTGAGATAAGCTGAATTCGTATTGACTAACGACACGTGGCCTCCATACGTTGATACTGGCTTTCGCTCCGTAGTATTCCGCTCCTGTTACGTATCCCACTGCATGCTATTACCACAATTCATTTATTTTACACGATTTTGAAAATTAATAATATATTCGCTGTCATATTATAAACCATCTTGATCGGTCGACTTTTTTTTTTTAAATCCCAGATTGATTTAGAAAAAGATACGATGCTATCATTTTTGTTGGGTCAAAATACGTACTTCGTGGCCGTTGCTAGTGGAGTCTCTTCGAACGTGTCTGAATTTCCGACCAAATCTACGGAGGGAAGATGCCCGTAGCATGTCCTTCTCCGTCGTTCTTCTGACCGGAACCGTTCCTTGAGGGCAAGATTCTCCTGATGAACTCCACTTCTGGAAATTCTCAGACAATTCATCTCCTTGGCTATGCCCTTTCGGCATCTCCGGCGGATCCTGTTCAATTTTTTTTTCGTAAATTCAAACGAAATGAGTTTAGAAACTGAATTCTCATGCAAATCTTTACGTTAACTCTATGGTTATGTGAACTGAAAACAGTCCGGAAAGGAGGAATAGTAGTTGCAGCATACCAATGGTCTCTGTCCTTGTAACTGGGGATGATCGAACGCAGGTTGCTGGTGAGACAAAACACAGTCTATTATATCGCCATCTGGGCTCTGCAACAACGTAACAAAATTGAAAAGAAAGAAAGAAACAAGACTTGATCGTACAGCGAAAACAGAGATGATTTGAGTCAGAAATTTGCCTGAATGGTCTTGACGGCGGGTTTGTTGATCTTCTGGAGATGTTTTCTGATGAGTTTCAGCTTCCGAAGCTCGTCATGAGGCCGGAGAGCCTGATCGCCGGCGGTGGAATTTCCGGCGAGGGAGACGGAGAAGAGACAGAGAAACAGCATCGACCTGATGACCAAACCTGAAGCCATGTCTGGAGAATCCCCCCGTAGTCTTGTCTTGTCTGGATCTTTCGGAAGAGTTTGAACACATCTGTGGTATCGCTGTTTTCTTCTTCTGTGATCCAGAAAGCAACATTTAATGCGGTCTCTTGTTCTTCTTCTTCTTCTTCTTGATAACACTGACACGTCTCCCAACAAACCCATTAAACGCATAATCACTTCTCTAATAAACCCAGAAAAAAAAAAGCTTAAAAATAATCGGTTGTTCGTTTGGACAAGTTTTGGGCATGTGGGTATAGTGTTATAAATACCGGGTAGTGATGACATCATGTAATATTTTTTTTTAGAACAAAACTATAAGTTCTTATTATAATATTTTGGTTGCAGTTTTTTTTACAGAATTCTATAAATGAGAATCAGAGAAAAAAGATAGGAGGTTTCTCAAAATGTACATTCGTCGTGTGAAAACTGAAAAGGGTATTTATAAACAAGGAAATATGGGAGTGTGATTTTATGTGTTTGATGTGGTCAGTCGCAGTCACATATGAATTAGTAATGTTTTAACTTTCATCATAAACGATATTTAAATATTATATGCCCTTCAAATACTATACGAGATGTCCTTCCTCTTTCGTTATTTTTGTTTAAATCGGCACACATTCGGACCTTTCTCTGAGTTTGTTAATTTGAGAATTGGTGTAAACCCGAAATTTCTAGATTCTTAAGTCATTTTAATCGATTGAATAAAATACGGATTCTCTTATAAAAAGTTAAATCAATTGGGAGCGTAATGATTTGCATAGCATGAATATCCGTGGGGTACAACCATGCATGCATGAAGCACTTATACCCTCCAATATCTAAACTAAAAAAAATACACAAAACCGATCGAATTGATTGAAATTAGCTAATAAACATTCGCAACTTAATACATTTTTAATGTAGACACGATTTGCCAAATAAGACCAAATTCAACTATGCGATAGATGACATAAAGGAACATGTAAGGACATGATGACTAGCTAAGAAAATTTCTTTAGTAAAATTGAATTGCGGAGTGTATATATGCATGCATATATATATATATATATATATATATATAATCACATTGTCTTCAAAATTGAGGGATTCGATAGAGGAAAGCATGGACATGCATGTTGATTGAGATTCATTCTAAAAGGAAACCCGACGTTTCTTTTTTCTCGTTCCATAAATATTGATAAAACCAAGTTTGGTTTGCATTGACTCCATGACCATCATTGTACTTGCACCTCTATCATATCCAATCTTTCACGAAATTTTCCCCAAAGTTTTTTGCTTTCTTCTTCGGACAATAAATTATAACTTGCATGAACATATTTAGATAAATATGTAGTAGAAAAAATTTCTATGATTTTGTTGTTTATTTGGTTTGTCTCTTGTGATACTATAAATAGATAGAGAGAATTTCGAAGAGATGGTTTTGTCTCCTAATTTGAACAATAAGATAAATCTCATTTCCATTCGAGTCTCTACTTAGAGAGATATTCACCTGAATTTTTCCGATATTTTAATATATGTAATTGGATTGAAATCTGGTAAATTTATAGATTATCAAAAAAAAAAAAAACTTGAGGGATGAGTATCACAAGAGTCACCATTTTCATGTTTGTGTTTGGCCCATTCATATTAAGTGTATAATGCAAGTTGAACCACAATATATATATATATATATATATATATATATATATATATATATATATATATATGTGTGTGTGTGTGTGTCACAATTTATATATTGTGTATGATAACGTTTGGGCTAACATAACAACTTCATATTATAAATTAAGATACTGGTGGGAAGGTTTTGTTATAGGAGAAGAGGGTATTAAGTAGGGTATTTAAGTGGGTGCGGCCCCGTGGGGACACTTGGCATTGATGACATTGACTCCATTATTCATTACGGGGCCAAACCAATGTCTGATACCCTCCAAAAGTAAACGTGGGATCTGATTTTTTTTTTTTTTTTTACCAATTTTTTCTCTTGTCACCCACCAGATTAGATTTTTTTTTTATCTAACAAAATAAAAATACAAATTAGAGGACCAATTTGACCCGACCTTATGATTAACCAGAACACAGCTTGATTTAGGGAGCGGACAATCATCCCTCGCTCGGCCTCCTCCAATCATTCACTTCTTTAATTCGAAATCCGACAAAAAAAACTCGAATGCTACGTATAGTAATTATGGCAAATGAACTCCTATATATTATCTGCCATCAAATAATTAATATGGCCATCCCACCACATACATGTATCTCCCCGCATATATACACAGACGCTTACGTATATATGTATTATGGCTCAAGGGCGGATCTACGGTAGAAGAAGTGGGGGCACTGGCCCCCACTGTTTTTTTTTTCTTTTAAGAACATTAGTTATATAATTTAATAAAATTTAAAAAAAATGTAATAATACGAACATTAGTTATATAATTTAATAAAATTTAAAAAAATGTAATAATAATCCCATTGAAATTTATTGCGGACCCCACTATTTTTATTTTTTAATATATTTTGTGATGTTAGTTAACAAATCAAATAAAAAAAATTGTATTTTATTTTTTTTCTCTTTTTCTTCGTTATCTTCTATTTTCAATTTTTTTTTGTTTTTGTTTTTAATCAAACAAAAAATATTATCAATTCAATTATAATCAAATTAAAACTAAAACTAAAAATAAATATTTATAAAAACTATGAATTTAAATAATCTTTATTATTTATTTGTTTTTATATATTTATTATACTTATAAATTTATCTATATATATATATTTATATATTTATTTAATTTTTATTTGATTTGGTAAAGAAAACAATAAATAAACTTTTTAAAAAAATTTGTAATAATATCTCAATATAGTGGTAAAAGTTCAACCGATAATTTACTCAAAAAAAAATTCAACCGGTAATACATTAAATTTTTAATTTTTGAGTTGTTGTCTAGTTTATTTTATGAAAAAATATTTTAAACAGTTATAAATAGAATTATATAAATATATTTTATAAAATAAGAAATTATAGAATTCAATTGTTGAAGCTAAACATTTTTTAGATGATATTTTTTATTAAAATTTTATAATATATATATATATACATATATATATATATATTATTGTTTCGTTGCCCCGCTGAAAAAATTTTCCTTTAGACCGAGCTCTCTCTTGTAAGACTCTCTCTTGAGTTCGTTCGCCGGTTCGTTCCGGCCACCGTCGCCGGAACGGACCCGGGCTCCCGTTGTAACCTTATCTCGCACCTTTAATGAAATGACCTCGTACTTGGTTCATTCTCATCTCTCTCGCTCTCTCTTTCTCTCGGCCTTCTCTTTTCCCATTCGGATCCCATGATCCTAGGCTTGGTTCGGTTCCCGTTCGAACATGACTTGAGTTTCTCGGCCAAGACCCTTCTCCATGAGTCTTTGGACCGAATCTTTTAGTTCATTCGAACCCCATTCCGCATCGGACCGAACCGCCGGACTCACTAGCTTGACCTCTCAAGTTAGTGCGTCTCAAAGATCTGCTACTCTTATGGCGGTATGTGAAAAGACACCATTCCAATTTTTTTTTTTAAACGAATGTGAATGTATATGTAGGTGACCGTCGATATCATGTTTTTAATAACCGAAAAGAAAATTGGTCTTCAAACAAATATTTCCTGGAATTATGGGAAGTGTTTTATACGTACCAACCTTATAAATCAGAATTTCCGGTTCATCGTCATAAATTCCGCAATGCCATAGTTAGCATGTGACTCGTACTTGTTTTTTAAAAAAATGAAAATCTATTAGAATACCGTTTTTTTTTTTTGAAAAAGTAAAATACATATTTTATTCGAAAGGAAAAAGAGAAGAAAAAGAAAGAATGAAGCAAAAGCAAGGGCAATGATGCTGTCCAAAACCGCCTCTCCTTTGCTCGGCTTTTTATTCCCTTGGGTTACATATATTACTCTTATTTTTTTCCTCTATTTTGTTAATTACTCCAGGCTTAACAAAATTGATTACGGTATTACTCCTTCCATTTTAAAATATTTGATATTTTAGATTATTTTTCATATTTCAAAATATTTATTATTCTACATTTTCAAGATATTTTTTTACAATAATTTCTAATTTTATCTCTACTAAATTCTAATAAATTATTAATGACAATATTTTTTTATCAATAAAAATACTAAAATAAACATCGGATATTTTCTCTTTTCTTAAAAAATATAAAATAATCTAAAACATTAAATATTTTAAAATGGAGAGAGTTTTTTTTTCAAGTAATTCCACCCCTACTGTGAAACATATGAAAACAATAAAACAAAAAAGATATTTTCTGTTTTTACTGTATTATAAAGTGCTAATAATAAGGTAATATGATAATAGAATGTATTGGTGTCATGTGCTTTGCATGTGACGTATTATAATTGGCTGAACGGTGAACCATGAAAATTGTCCTTACCAAGGTGTCGGCCCAATTTACGGGCTGGTTTCTATCAAACATCGCCATATTCCTGTCGGCATTCTTTTTGGGCTATTATTAACCCAAACTATATTTTTTTGGGTAAAAGGTAAATTCAACCCAAACTATATTCTCTTTTACAAATAGTATAGTGCAAATGTTGGAAATCTTATCATTCGTGAAATATAGTTTTTTTTTTATATTGGTGAATTGACTAAGGTTCGAACTCGTGTGGCTTTTAATTGTCCCACTTTGCCACTTTTTCGGTCCACCTTGGACATTAGTGAAATATAGTTACTAGAAATAAAGAATGTTGAGGCGAATATTATTCTCTCAAATTTTAAAAAAATGTAGCTCTCTGATCTAACTACATAGAAATAGGGATGTTAAAATAGTTCCGACTTGTTGACTGATTCGCGAACCGGTTTATATCTTTTTCGGCCTAATTTAAAAAATTTGAGTTCAAAAAAATGAACGGAACAAATGGTGAACTAATTGAGCGAGTCCATGAATAGATATGTGACAGTCAAGGATATCGTAGGAGGACGGAGAGTGATCGCCGGTGCGAGAGGTATGGACAAGGAGCGGCTCCTGACGAGTTTCTGGGTAGAGAGTATATGGATGAATCGAACGCACCAGAATGAGAGGGGAAACTGTGTAGGTATGAGACTATATAGTCAAAGATAACTTAAAAAAAATGATTGAGCCACTCATAACAACAAGATATATATACCTTTTCGGTTGCTCATCTCGAGAGAATTCCAAAGTTAAACGTGTTGGTATTGTAGTAGTCTTAGGATGGGTGGCATCCTGAGAAGTATTTTTCGGGTGTGTGCGAATGAGTACAAAACACGCTAAAAGATCTCGTGTTGGTGTGTGAGGATAGCTCTATTATTCCATAGCGGCATCGGGACGTTACATGATCCATAGTCCAAGGAAAAAGATTTTTTTTAAATTTTTTAATATTAAAATTATGTGTTTAATATATATTTTATCTCGTTTTGTTTAATTTTTTAATATTTTTAAATGTTTTTAGTATTTAATTTTTTTAATTCGTTATTTGGTTTGTGAATCCATTCGTTTGGCAAACAAGTCATTTTTGGTTTACCAAAAAACGGACCGGATCGAACTGAACTAAAAAAATATAAGATCAGCACAGATTCGAGTGGACCGAACCGGGTGAACCCGTTTTACATCCCTACACAGAAATTTCTTGTCTGTCCTCTGTTTTTTTTTTTTTCAGTTTTTTCTCTCTCCCTGTGTAATCAATCAAATATAAAAAAAGAGCTTCATGAGTCTTAAACGAAAACAAGACCCCCAAATAAAAACCAAATGTTATTTACAAAAAAAAAGAAGATCAAATGTCTTTTCTTGATTGCTTCCGAAGTCCTCGCACACCTCTTCATTGGTTATGTTTTCGCCGTTACTGCGGGAGAAGTGTGGAGAGGGACAGGCAGTTATCAGCCATCTGTCTCAAAACTCCGGCGGACTTGGCGATGTCTTTAGCCGCCGGAGAGCCATCGACGGCGTCGTTGCAGGTCTCGAAGTTAGTCAAAGCGGCACTGAGGTTGACGTTGAGGCTAAAACCGTCATTTTCTCTGATGTTCTTCAGAGACTTGTTGAGATTGTCGATGGCGCTGTCGTAGTTGGAGAGGCAGATGGAGAATCCGCCGTCGCTTTTTCCCTTCTGGGCTTCGGCCTTCGCCTTTTCCGTCAACGGAAGAAGAGCGTTGATGGCGGCCGCCGTGGCGGAGAGAGGGTCCTTCATATTCTTAACGGCGGACTTGCAGAGGACGGGGAAGTCGGTGACGGAGCATGGATCGTCCGCCTTCGGACGCCCCGCAGCCTCCGTCACAGCCATCAGGACGACGACCACCACGGCCGTGACTCGAACCATTTGCATGTTTTCCTTCCTTTGTGTACACGTAAACGTGGGCTGGCGGATTATTTGAATGGAGAGATTCGGAGGTGTGGCTCACAAATTGGTTATTTTTGGTAAATCATGGGAAGGAACATCCGACTAATTTTATCACCGGTGAATGGAGACACAAGACGTATCTAATTTAGATTGTTTGGTTTTATAGGTTACGTTCCCTCTAATTGCGGATTTATGTACCGTGTGGTCGATCGTCCGTCTTTGTTATTTTTTTTTTCTGGTTTATGATATGATTGTTAGGGTTTTTACCGTGAATCACAATTCGGTAAATAAGAACCCCTTACTTGTGTGAGCGCGTTAGGATGACAATATCTAGTTAGAACAGAAATTTAAATGAGACAATCGTTTTTAACGTGGAAAACCTCCTCGGTGTGAGGAGTAAAAACCACGGGACCGTAGTCCACCCAAAAATCCACTATAATCTCAAATTTCCGGGTTACAACGTCCACACTTCAGTCTCCAATAAACAAGAGATACACCCGAGACTTCCGAATATTAACCAATATTCAATCTCAATAAACCCGAAAGAACCAGCTGTAACTTAGGCAGCAAGCTAACCCCGTAACTTCTGATTCCGGCAACCAAATACCAACTTCTCCGTAGAAATCAAAAGCTCAGAGGGTGTAGAATAAACATACCAAATTTCAGCTCAAACGGAGAAGAGATGAGCATCCGAATCTTCAACTTACTCGGACATGTGCTGCTGAAGCTCCAATGACGAACAGCTTCGGTAGAAACTCCGTTTCTCCAATTCTGACCGTTGGAATCAAAATTCCACCGGACAAAACCTAGAACAATGAGTGTAGAAGCTCTCCTCCAAATTCCAGATCGATCGGACAAGGAATGACCATCCGATCGAAGCTTTGATCACAGCTGCACCAAACTGTTTTCTCTCCCTCTTTTCTCCCACTCTCTCTTTTCTTCTTTCTGCTATTTTCTCTTGCTTGGATTATGAAACCACGACCAAAGCTTCTGCATTTGTAGCCTTTGATCACATCAACTTTAGACAAAAGTTTGTCTAATGATTTGTCATCACAATAATGGTGTTTCCCACCATTTACTTTTCCACCTAATGCATGATTGATTTTTAATCAATACACTTAGGAGGAAACCCCACAATTCTCCCCCTTCCGACTAAGTGGAGGAGATTGCCATCCCGACAATCCTGCAACAAATATCCAGCTTCCCTCTCGGTAATGCTTTTGTCATCATGTCTGCACCATTATCATCTGTGTGAACTTTCTCAAGTTCAACCTCCTTTGAATCCACGACATCTCGTATCCAATGATATCTAACATCAATGTGCTTCGATCTTGAATGAAACGTCTGATTCTTTCCAAGATGAATAGCGCTCTGACTGTCGCAAAACAGGATATACCTATCTTGTTTGAAACCGAGCTGCTCAAGAAATCTCTTCATCCACAACAACTCCTTACAAGCTTCAGTTGCGGCAATGAACTCAGCTTCAGTGGTAGAAAGTGCAACGCATTTCTGTAACTTCGATTGCCATGACACTGCTCCACCCGCAAAAGTTACCAAGTAACCCGAAGTAGATTTCCATATCTGAATCTGTGTAACCAACCAACAAAGGTTTGTCACCTCCAAACATAAGTCTGAAACCGGAAGTACCTCGAAGATATCTCAGAATCCACTTCACTGCATTCCAATGTTCTCTTCCTGGATTAGAAAGAAACCGACTGACAATTCCAACGGCGTGAGCAATATCTGGTCTTGTACAAACCATAGCATACATCAAACTCCCCACTGCAGAGGCGTATGGAACTCGTCTCATGTCCTCCGTCTCTGAATCTGTACTCGGACTCTGCTGACTGCTTAATCTAAAGTGTGATGCAAGAGGTGAGCTCACAACTTTAGATTTCTCCATATGAAACCGTTGAAGTACTTTCTCAATGTACTTCTCCTGTGACAGATATAACTGCTTGTTACTTCTGTCCCGAACAATTCTTATCCCAAGAATCTGCTTCGCTTGTCCCAAATCCTTCATAGCAAAGAACCGACCAAGTTGCTTCTTCAACTCTGTTATCCTCTCCATGTTCTTGCCCACAATCAACATATCGTCCACGTAGAGCAGCAAGATGATAAAATCATCATCGGAAAACTTCTGTACAAACACGCAATGATCGGAAGTCGTCTTCTTGTAGCCATGATCCCCCATAACTGACTCAAACTTCTTCTACCATTGTCTCGGTGCTTGCTTCAACCCGTAAAGACTTTTCTTCAACCGACAAACATAATCTTCTTTGCCCTTCTCAACAAAGCCTTCAGGTTGTACCATGTAAATCTCTTCCTTCAAATCACCATGAAGGAAAGCCGTCTTCACATCCATTTGCTCAACCTCCAAGTCAAGACTAGATGCCAATCCCAGAACAACCCGTATGGATGACATCTTCACAACATTTCAGTAGTGTAAACGTATGTTCTGTTCAGTCCATCTGAATGTTAGGGTTTTTACCGTGAATCACAATTCGGTAAATAAGAACCCCTTACTTGTGTGAGCGCGTTAGGATGACAATATCTAGTTAGAACAGAAATTTAAATGAGACAATCGTTTTAACGTGGAAAACCTCCTCGGTGTGAGGAGTAAAAACCACGGGACCGTAGTCCACCCAAAAATCCACTATAATCTCAAATTTCCGGGTTACAACGTCCACACTTCAGTCTCCAATAAACAAGAGATACACCCGAGACTTCCGAATATTAACCAATATTCAATCTCAATAAACCCGAAAGAACCAGCTGTAACTTAGGCAGCAAGCTAACCCCGTAACTTCTGATTCCGGCAACCAAATACCAACTTCTCCGTAGAAATCAAAAGCTCAGAGGGTGTAGAATAAACATACCAAATTTCAGCTCAAACGGAGAAGAGATGAGCATCCGAATCTTCAACTTACTCGGACATGTGCTGCTGAAGCTCCAATGACGAACAGCTTCGGTAGAAACTCCGTTTCTCCAATTCTGACCGTTGGAATCAAAATTTCACCGGACAAAACCTAGAACAATGAGTGTAGAAGCTCTCCTCCAAATTCCAGATCGATCGGACAAGGAATGACCATCCGATCGAAGCTTTGATCACAGCTGCACCAAACTGTTTTCTCTCCCTCTTTTCTCCCACTCTCTCTTTTCTTCTTTCTGCTATTTTCTCTTGCTTGGATTATGAAACCACGACCAAAACTTCTGCATTTGTAGCCTTTGATCACATCAACTTTAGACAAAAGTTTGTCTAATGATTTGTCATCACAATAATGGTGTTTCCCACCATTTACTTTTCCGCCTAATGCATGATTGATTTTTAATCAATACACTTAGGAGGAAACCCCACAATTCTCCCCCTTCCGACTAAGTGGAGGAGATTGCCATCCCGGCAATCCTGCAACAAATATCCAGCTTCCCTCTCGGTAATGCTTTTGTCATCATGTCTGCTTGCCATCCCGGCAATCCTGCAACAAATATCCAGCTTCCCTCTCGGTAATGCTTTTGTCATCATGTCTGCACCATTATCATCTGTGTGAATTTTCTCAAGTTCAACCTCCTTCGAATCCACGACATCTCGTATCCAATGATATCTAACATCAATGTGCTTCGATCTTGAATGAAACGTCTGATTCTTTCCAAGATGAATAGCGCTCTGACTGTCGCTCAAGAACCCTCTTCATCCACAACAACTCCTTACAAGCTTCAGTTGCGGCAATGAACTCAGCTTCAGTGGTAGAAAGTGCAACGTATTTCTGTAACTTCGATTGCCATGATACTGCTCCACCCGCAAAAGTTACCAAGTAACCCGAAGTAGATTTCCTAGAATCTGTATCTCCCGCCATATCTGAATCTGTGTAACCAACCAACAAAGGTTTGTCACCTCCAAACATAAGTCTGAAACCGGAAGTACCTCGAAGATATCTCAGAATCCACTTCACTGCATTCCAATGTTCTCTTCCTGGATTAGAAAGAAACCGACTGACAATTCCAACGGCGTGAGCAATATCTGGTCTTGTACAAACCATAGCATACATCAAACTCCCCACTGCAGCTTCAACGGTTTCATATGGAGAAATCTAAAGTTGTGAGCTCACCTCTTGCATCACACTTTAGATTGAGCAGTCAGCAGAGTCCGAGTACAGATTCAGAGACGGAGGACATGAGACGAGTTCCATACGCCTCTGCAGTGGGGAGTTTGATGTATGCTATGGTTTGTACAAGACCAGATATTGCTCACGCCGTTGGAATTGTCAGTCGGTTTCTTTCTAATCCAGGCCCAAAACAACCCGTATGGATGACATCTTCACAACCGGTGAAAAGATCTCATCAAAATCAACTCCTTTCTTCTGACTGAAACCTTTTACCACCAGTCTAGCCTTGTATCGCGGACGCAGACTGTGCTCTTCATGCTTAACCCTGAACACCCATTTGTTAAGCAATGCTCGTTTACCCTTAGGTAATTTTACCAACTCAAACGTCTGATTCTTGTACAAAGAATCCATCTCGTCATTCATGGCCTTCATCCATTCGTCCTTGTGTTCATCTCCGAGAGCCTCATCAAAACTCTCTGGTTCTCCCCCTTCAGTAAGTAATACATACTCACTGGAGCTATACTTCGTTGATGGTCTCCGAGCTCTCTCAGACCTTCTCAACATCGGCGAGTCTTCGGTAGTTGACGACTCAACCCGATGGTCTTCACCAATACCATCATCAATTTGTACGGGAGCATCTATACCAGGTGTATCACCT